>NW_027100447.1:300000-431680 GCF_031753505.1 Anomalospiza imberbis | reverse complement strand
CAGCCCTTGGACAGGCCGTCCTTAGAAGAGCTTTTCCGTGATCCATGGGTGCAGGGTGGTCTTCTGCCCTAGAAGATGGGAGAGATCCACGTGCACAGTTGGATCCAGGGGCCTGGCAGGTAACAGCTCCACACTTGTCCTGGCAATCAGTGGCAAAGCCAACCAGACTGGTTTTGTCCTGCCTGTGTCACTGCCCAGGGGTCATCAGATGGGAACACGCAGCCTTGTGCTGGAGCTGAGCTGCTCTGCCCAGCACTGGTGGCCACCATCTGAGCTGGTTTTGCTTGTCCTGGTTCCCTGACAGCTGGGGCCCTGGGCAGAACCCTGACAGCCTGGGCTCACCTCAGGGAAGGAGGAGGAGCCCCTGGAGAAGCTGTACCAGGTGGGGCTGCTGCTGCTGGGGGACAGTGAGGACGACATCAAAAATGACAACCTCTGCCTCCACCTGGTCACCAGCAGCTGAGGATGATGGACTTTGATTCTGGCGCCTTCTCCAAAGCCAGGCTCCACAGGGGAATTTGCAGGTGAGTCCACACACAGGGGGATGCTCCCAGATTTGGGCATTGCACAGCCTGGCCGGGAAGCAAAGGTTCCCCCTTTGCTGGGGAGGATGCAGCTGATCCTTCAGTCGGCTGCCAGGCTGCTTTTGGCAGGGCTGGGGGGATGGGCTGGGGTGCTGATGAAATGGGAGTGGGCTCCTGGCCCTGCCAACAGCCCCAGCACCCACCGTGCCCCGGGCTGGGGCTGGGGGCTGGGGCAGCCAGCCCGACACAAAGAAACCCCCATGGTGGGAGCAGAGGTGGGACTCCAGAACCTGTGCAGGGCCTGCTTTGCTTTGCAGGCAAGGAAGGGCTTGGGCTGCTCCACTGCCCCTGTTTGCTTTGGGATCACCGTTATTTTGGGGGGCAGTGCAGGGGGGTAGGGAGACAGCCTGGGCTTCCCTCACCTGTGGGTGGGTTTTTCCCTGGCCTGCAGGGGTTGGGCCTTCCTTAAGCCCCTGACAGAGATAAGATTTTTGACCTTTTTTCTTGTTCCCCTTTTTGTCTGTAATCTATTTTCAATAATTTGTTGTGTGTTTTTCTAGAGGAAGCGTTCGAGGTGGGGTCCAGTCTGGATGGGGAAGTGCTTGGGAGCAGCTGTGGCGTGGATGGCCGTGCTGGGAGAAGGCTGAGGACATCGTTTGGGACCAGCTTTTCTTCCAGCGGAGGATGGCGTGAGGTGGGTCCGGTCTGCTTGGCATGGTGGGATCAGAGCTTTGGGGAGATGGCAGCGAGCACAGGAGCATCCTGCTCTGGGCAGCTGCTGAGGGCTGGATGTGCCGTGGCTGGCTGCAGGCTGGGCACATGTCCTGCCCTCCTGCTCTGCTTCCACAGGCAGCAGGGATGGGCAGCTCTGGGCACAGCTCTGGGCACGGCCAGCATGGCCTGGGCACTGCGGGCGGCTGGGGACAAGGGGACAGGAGCCTTCAGCTGACGGGCGCTTTCTGGTTTCTCTCCTTGCAGCCAGGCTCTGCGGGTGCTGAGGCTGCTCTGGGCTCTGCCAGGGCTCTGCTGGAGCTCAGCACCGGGCCGCAATCAGCCAAAGAAGAAATGGGGTGACCTGCAGCACAGACCTGCTTGAGCATTTCAGCAACACAGCTCAAGTTTGCAGAGTGTACACCTTCAAGGGCAAACATGACACCACCCAAAAATTAAACTTGTTCAATAGCTTCTGAAATGAAATCAATCTGGGATGACCCCAAATGACATTTTGCAGCTTGCTCAAGCTGTAGCTCAGCCCTTCTCTGAACTGTTCTCTCCCCCACCTGCCTTTTACTTCGCAACTGCTCCCTCTTGTCCCCCAGTGAGTTCCCAGCCCATGGCAGTCTCCATCACACTGTTGCCTTCCTTGGTGCCCCTCACCATGAGGAAGGCCGAGCCCCAGGCTTAGGGACTCATCCTGTCACTGGCTGAGGAGCAGCAATGTCTCAGAGGTCCAGTGGGATTTTAGTGTCATTCAGAGCTGCTCTCCAGCCCTCAGCTCTCCTCACTGCTGAGTTCCCACTCCCTTTTCCTCGTCCTTGCAGCAGGATGAGCTCTGTGAATCCCCTTGAGCCTCCCCACTCTTCCCAGCCCACGCATCCACCTCAGTTATGCTGAAGCTGCAGCTTCTCTGTCTCCTGTGGCACACCAGTCCAGTCCCCTGTGCGGGGAGCCCCAGCCCCAGAGCACAGCACTCAGCAGTGCACTCCGGGCTGGAGCAGCTGCCCTGCAGCCATGGCTTGGCTCTTTGTGGCAAGGGAATGCTCCCTGTTTGCAGCTGTCCCTGCAGGATGGCCCCAGGGCAGAGCCCAGCCGGGCTCCCACTGCAGCCCCTGAAGCTTATGGCAGACAGTGGTCCCAGAGCTGGGGTTCACGGGGAGCACCCGGAGCTGTGGCTTTCAGTCAGTGTTGGCAAATGTTGTGTTCTCATCTCCTGCAGCCTGTGGGGAAAGCAACCTGTGTTGCCAGGCCTGTGTGTGCCAGGGGCTCTTGGATGTCTCTGTACCCATGGACAGAAGGCTCTGTGTGTGCCAGGGGCTCTTGGATGTCTCTGTACCCATGGACAGAAGGCTCTGTGTGTGCCAGGGGCTCTAGGATGTCTCTACCCATGGACAGAAGGCCCTGTCTGTGCCAGGGTTTCCATAATGTCTCTGTACCCATGGGTATGGAATAGCATGGACACTGAAAGTGTCAGTCCGTTGCTTGCACACTCCTTCCTTTGTGCACAAGACACATCCAGGCACACCCCCATGTACAGATACATTTAAAGGACAGGGAGGGACAGAGATTTCCCACAGTACTCAAACTTTGGCATAACTCACCTTTTATCTGGTGGCCAGGGGATTTTTTTTCCCAGCTCTGTGTGAGAAGGTGTCCAGGAGCTGAAGGAGCAGCATTTAGAAGCAGTTTCAGGATTTCTAGGCAGGAAGTGGAGCTGACAACCATCCACGTAACTTGCCGTATTCATCAGGATGTGCTGCTGGTTCTTTGGGAATATGGCCCAATGGAGAGACGAGACTTGGAAAAATCCCAGCTCTCTGTGGGTTTGTGCAAAGGGGGAGCAGCAGAAACACTTTGTGTCTGCTTTGGGGACACAAGGTCCAAGGAGCTGCGGTGGCAGAGAGTGACCTGGGCTGGTGGCAGGTGAAGTCCTGGTTCATGGCATCCCAGAGTGGCACAGGACAAAGCTCCAAGCACTCCCAACCCCACTGATGAAGTCTTTGTGATGCTGCACATCCTATAGGAAAAGCTGCTGTCACACAATGCACTGGGATTTCTAAGTTTCATTTTAATTACTTTAGGTCCAAGTTTCAAACTGCAATGTTTTTGTTCTCAAGACACAGTCGTGCACAATCCATCTCTCATCCTCCTATTGCTGCAACAACAATTTAAAAAAATAAATCTTAATATTGGAAACAAAACCCAGTGTCTTTAAAAAAAGAATGCTGGGGTCAGTCAGTAAGATGGATCCAGGCCATCAGAACAGGCACAAAGTAAATGAGTTCTCCTTTTAAAAAGATCAGTTACCTCTTAAATACAAAGTTACAGAAGATTTCATTACACATTTGTTTCTTTTTGTTTTCTCTTTCATATTTTTCTCATTTTTAAAATTTTTTTCTATTTCTTTTTAAGTAGATAACACATCATGTAAAACAGGTAAGATTTTTCAGCAAAAATCAGATTTTTCAGCAAAAATAAGATTTACAGCAAAATAAGATACATTTCTGATAAACAATGAAAATATTTACTCTTCTGTTTACTTTTCTCTGGATACCCTGCGGTAAAAAATCTAGCAGATATGAGAAGAGGTGTCAAGTGTTTGCTTTGGACTAAGCTGGAGTTCAGCACTGCTGACATCCTGATCCAGCCAAGAGTTGCAGAATTCTTTTGCACATCCCGAATGTGTTTGCAGGCACAGCACCTGCAGTGCTGACACACCAGTGCACGTGAATAACTCTGTTACTCCCTCACAGGAGTTGGGCTCTGCCCCAGAGCGAGGTGCTCCAGCCCTTTGCTCCTGGTTCCCGTGGGGAGCAGCTCCCTTCCCTCTGGCTGAGCTGCTCAGGCAGAGCCCGGCAGCTCCTGGCCCTGCAGGGCTGAGGCTTTTCCCCGTTGCTGGGCACAGACTGATGGAGCAGCACCGCTGAACACGGGCACACACAGGGACCAGCAGCAGCTGCCTTTGGCCACCTGAGGCTCCAAGGCCCAAACTCAGAGCAGACAGGACTGGAAGAGACTCACAGGCTCCCTGCTGGCTGTGCTGCCCCACTTGTGCCCACCTGGGAGCCCCCAGGGCCAGCAGGGACTTGAGATGGCAGCCCTGGGCTCCTGGAGCTTGTGCAAGGAGTGGGGCTGGGGACTCCCTGTCCATGGGGAGCTTCCAGATGGAAAAGGCTGCTGTGCCCAGGCAGCTCCAAGGGCACAGAAAGGAGGGTCTCCACCACGGGATCTGTGCCAGTCCCACAGTCCTGGGCAGCAGCCACCGAGCCCTGGGGGAGCAGAGGGCACAGCAAGAGGGACAAAAGCAGGCAAGGCCAGAGACTGGAGAGAGCCAGACCCGGCAGCAGGAACAGCTGCTCCATTGCACTCTTGGAGAAAGCTCTTGGCTGCTTCAAAGCACTGAAAGGCGTGCAGGGCAGAGAGGAGGCCACACCAAACACTGCTCCTGTTTCCACAGCCTCCCCTCTCCGTGTCCCAGAAGGAATTGGATGGACTGTGCTCTTCTCTCCGAGTGTCTCGTTCAGCATGAGCAGCTGAGCGCCAGGAGCTGAAGGAGCTGAAGCCTCAGGCCTCAAGAGCTGGGCCTGAGGAGACTTTGTGAGCAAATGAATGCTGCTAACATGGACCTGGCTGAATGCAGCAGATGGAATCATGGAATCACAGAATCCTTTCTGTTGGAAAAGACCTCTGAGCTCACCCAGTCCAGCCGGTCACCCAGCAGTGTCGAGCCCAGCACTAAACCACGTCCCTGAAGTGCCAAGGCCTGGACAACAGCCCTGAGTGAGGCCCTGAGCCAAAGGTGGCCTCTGGATGAACCTTCCAACCAAAGGTTATCTTTGCATCTGCTCACTTGTCACTGTAGAGCAGGACGGGAACGAAAATGACTCCAAATCAAAGGCAAAGAGAATGAACTCCGATCTATTTCAAAAGCACCGCTCCATTTATAGAGAACATCGTGCGGACTGATTTCATTGGTCTTAGAGTAAAAACATCTCACACCACTGGTGTGCAGTGAATGACGCACGGTGGCAGAACCTATCTATAAACAATGTGAACAACAAGATAGATTAGAGAATTATTTACATTCTTTCCCAGCTGTCTCCCAGGCTCTCGCCTGGTTAGAAAACCTTCTCTTTTTCTCTCTGACTGAACTGAGAATATCCACACCCTGCTTTCTGGGATTTCTGGCCCTGCCTCCTGTCCCAGAGTTTGGCAATTCCCCTTGCACAGCGTGCTGAGCTCTCCATGACCAGCTCGAGAGGTTTCTCAGCTGTTGCGTCCTGTGGCATGGCACAAGAATCTGCCTCCAATTAGCTCGGGAGCGCAGCTCCAGACACATGGGTTTGGTTGAGTAAATGCTATTTGTTTGGTGGGTAATGATGTTTTTCTAAGCTTATGCTTTATTCATAGCATGAGTGACATTTCTGCAAGAGGTAGTGATGTGTCTCTGGGTCTTAGTTCTGTTCTGGTTTTGGAAAATACACTTCAAACAGCTATAGCATTACACATTAGATAACCGGCGTATGAGTAAAATTACAGTAATAACTAGGGGCTTATGAATTAAATGAAATAAATATAGACACTAGGTTTTAAAAACAACAGGCCTTTACTATGATGAAAGGAATAATTTCGATTCAAGGGTGGAATAGATCTTGGGTTTGAATTTAATTATATGTTACAGTTTTGCAATTATCATTGTTGGATTACTCATGGGATTAAAATGCACATCTTTTAAAATGAAAGGTAGAAATGCAGCTTTTTAAACATTTCATTTCAAGATCATTAGGTGCATTATTACCTCAGCTACAAGACAATTTCATTTTTGCTCTGATCCTCTTTGATTTCTAACAGATAGGAAACAGCCTTCAGTAGTCTCTCTTCATTGTGTTTCTTTTTCTGTATTCCCATGTCTCGTCCTAAATTGCTTCTATTGAAGATCTGCAGTGGCCCAAATGACCATATTTGAGCTCTGAATTTGTTGTATCTCTCTTCCTGTTTTTTCTTTTGGCCTGTTTTCAGATTAATAATGTGAGACTAGATAAGCTTCATGGAAAAAAAAGAGTCTATTTCATCATGTTAACCCAATAATACTATCAGGCAGCATCAAACAAAAAAGCTGTGTGTTTCTCCAGAGCCCTGAGATGAATACCTTTTTTGAAACATGGAGATTTATATTCCTGTGGGAATGTAAGTGATATCAAGGGCAGCAGATTTTGAGTGCAGCTGTAGTTACCATTAACAGAGGTAAGTATTTGAAGGAATTTTGATATTTCAGCCATGGTTTATTATCAAGGGTCTCTTGTGTGAAATATACCAACCAGAACATAGATGACCATTGATTGCTACATTTGGCTTCATTAAAAAAAAAAAAAAAAAAAAAAAGGAAGAAATTTCTTAAATGCATTATGTTTTTAATATTTAAGAAGTAAGTTCATGGAAACCTGGAAACTCATACTCAGGTGCTGTGAATCACAAGAGTTTCTTGTGGAACAAAGCACAGCCATCTATACTGTGTGTGTATCTGAGTGTGCGTGGGTTACTTTTTTGTGAATCGTGAATCTTTTCTATCTTTAGATTGTTATTAATAGAAGAACTTTAAAATTCCTTTCACATTGATAGCCAGAATTTTGGATCAAATACATAGAAAGAAATACAGAAGTGTGGGCATTTCTGAGGTTCTAGAGTTCCCCATATGACCAAGCAGTAGAGTTTATAATCTCTGTATTTTAACTTTCCTTGTCCGGTAATATGGACTAGAAAAATAAGATTTGTATATAGAGTCTAAAAGCATAGAAGATTAATAGTTTGAAGTACTGCCTTCAGCTTTCACAAAATTCATGGAGAAGTGAAGACTAACAACATTAAGGAGGTGTTCAATAGCTCTGTGTGATTGACCAAAGCAGTTTCATTAGATTTTCTTTTCCCTCTTTTTTTTTTTTTTAATAATTTAAGCTGTGCTTTTGCCAAATACCAGTCTCAGAACTTTGCATCCTACATTCTGACAAGAGGCAGCAGTATAAAAGAGGTGGGAAGAGAGGCTTTAGCAATATATTTTCTCCTTTTGCCATTCTCCCAAGGCAAAACCTGGAGTCTTTCTGAAGCCATTGGCCAGCATTTACTCTTAATCTCCAGCCTGTATCTACATATTAATTTTTTAAAAATTGTATTCAATGGATGCTGTAAATAAGTCTGCTGTCCAGCAATTATTCATGTAAGATGCAATGCAACCAAATTGTATTGTGATTTTCCTATTGCAAAATCTTGTCCTTTTTAAAAAATTTACTAATATTTTATTTTTCTGAAGGCAGAGTGGATGCAGACAATGTACCTGCCAAAGTCAGAGAGATTGCAGACAGGGTTTCCAGCTTTTAAGTTTCCAGGGCTTTGTGTATTCAGATTCAGGCATTCTAACTTTGAACATGCAGCCATTTAATCTTGCAAAGACAAAGGTTGTATTGACATGGAAGCAAATACAGAAATGCACTCTGTAAGGCCATGAAAGAATGTCACTGCATTACAGCAGCCTAACAAGGTATCATACATCAGCTGAAGCATTGTAATTGTCTGTCTGTGCACTTGAGCTTGCCCAGAGCGAGGTAAACATCGATATGCTCCAGGGATTACTCATTAAATGAAGCATTATGGTTTAGTACTGAGAAATCTCTGCTGTCCTTCCATTATTTTCTACTTAAATGATCATTTTCTTCTGCATAACAGTAAGTTTTAATTACGCGATTTGCTGTGTGTCTATGTTGGATGTTTTTCAGTTGCTCATGCAGACTGTAGACAAACACATACATGTGTGCAGACACAACATTTTCCCTGCTATAATTTGGTATTTCTGGCACTTTGCAATAGTAGGGTCAAAGCCAAACTGTAGCTACCTCTGGAAAATCTTACAAGTAGCTGTAATTGAAAAAGGCAGTATAACTTTTCTGTTTTAAAACCTAGTGGAGACTTTTTTTCGGAAAATTGAATGCTTTTCATCATTGCTTCAATGTGAGTTTTTGATGAAGTTATGGAACTTTTGAATGTGTGTATTTTTTGAAACAATTCTGAAACTCATTAGGCAGTAACAGAAATGCCTTTACATTATCGTGATCCACTGCTAACTCAAAATTTGACTTTTGATAGATGTAGTAAAAAGAATGAAATTATTCTGAATTCTAAGTAAGTAAATACAACTAGTTTGATCCTCCAGGATAATTACAGTTTATAATACTGAATTGAAAAGTTTATTGTGGTTGTAAAACAAAAGGAACTTTTTGATAGGGCTTACTGTTGTAGTTCTGTGAGATGCAATCCTTTTGGATATTTCCTACCCCTCATGATTCACTCTGTTGCTAATGAAGCTGTATTCTGACAGGCCTTTAAATTAATGCCTATGCCTGTATGAAGCACAAGTATGGAGTACATAAAGTACAATTGTTTTAAGTATTTATATTTGTCTACTGATGCACTAGAATCTAACAAACTCAAAGGAGGAATCCCTTTCACGAGCTGTAAATTTCAAAAGTTCTGACCTATTGACTTCATGAGAGCAAAAATTCTCCAGTGGGAGTAAGATGTTCATCATGCCTTAACATAAAGTCCAGGAGTCAGGGAAATGCCTGGCTGGAATAAACAAGCAGCTCATCCAGTCTGCCATTCTGGCACCAAGGGCGGGTAAGACCAGATGTTTCAACGGAAGGCATAAATCTTCACAATTTTACTGTTCTGTATTGCAAGATGATGTTTCTTACATCACTCACACCTTGAAACCTGAAGATTAAGAGACCTTATAACTCTTACTTCCTCATAGTCAGTTTATAACATAAATCTTAAAGCACATTTCTTAAATTATTCAGTAATTTTGAAAGCAGATTTTAAAGATACATTATCAACTGGTGCAAAAGTAAAACGCTTCACCTCCATGCTGCCTTTATTAGAGTAAAAGTTGTGAATATGAGAAATCCTGGTCATTTCAGTAAACTAAAAGTGAATTTTACTGCAGCGTGAGAGAGGCAAAGGGCCTTGTCAAGGAGAGATGTGACAGATCTCCCCAGCTGCTGGGTGCTGGGATGCCTTTTCCATCCTACCTGCCTGCAGGTACTCACCAGTTCATGTGTGGGAACCCTTCTGCTACCAATCCTGAGCCACTGATGGCTGTGAAACTGAAGGGTTTGTCTTTCACTGATCTCAGCTCTGATTTTGGCCCATGTTTGCCAGCCTTGGCAAATGCTTACTCTGTTGAATTGAACTTAGTTTGTTCAAAGCTGATCCTGGATTCTCACCAAAGATTTAGTTGTGAAATATCTCGTCTTGTGCAGTGACCATAGCAAGATATTTCTCTTTGGCAGCAAACACTCATTAGAACTGATGACTACTATCACCTTCTTAACTTTCTCTTGACCAATTTTCACTTAATTTCCCACTCACTCCGTGAGACAATTATACAAAATAAATAATGAGGTAGCATGTGTCATGCAGCTAATGTTGAAACAGTTGGATGAGCATCAAACTAAATCCGAATTTTCCTTTTTTTATTGCCCAATGGGAGCTACTTTCTGGCTAATGTTATGAAGGTGGTGGTGTATGAGGGGAAATTAATACATTATCACATTGCACTATTGGTATTGGAAGTGGTTCTTCACACCCTGGGTAGCAGACATATAAACTTGTTTGCCAGATGGTGTTGCAGATGCAAGAATTTTACAAGGGCTCAGAGGGATGCTGGACAAGTACTTGAAAGTGATATCTACTTGGGGGTTGCAAAATAGACAGGCCACAATAGGCTCAGGAAATCTCCTGAGCTGAAAATAGATGGAGAGGAGGGGGGGCACTAAGGGTAGGGAAATATCGTATATAAATGTTCTATATTTATTCTTCTTGCTGTTGAAAAGAGACCACTAGACTGGATGAGCCTTTAGTTTTGCCATTACAAACATTTTTATATTCTTATTTAAGTAACAAGTTGTTGTGTGAGAGGATTTTTCTGGAACAGGAAATTAATGTTGAAGGTGGAGAAAACCCAGAACTGCTTAAATGTAGAAAATTAGTAATATGTTTTGTGATCCATATTGCTAAGGAAAGAAAAATGAGAGACCACTTTAATGCTGAAAGAATATCAAATGTGAATACTTTCTCAGTTACTGACTGCCTAAGTTTGCAGTCTTGCCTTTTTAGCTTTTATATTTCACCTTATATTACCGTCAGGAATAGATCTTCATTGTTTTGTGGTGACTTCTACTGGTAGTTCACCAGGTACATATAGAAGGCATTTTCTGGTCTAGCTGTCTGTCTCCTACATCCTACATGCTTCTTTCTGTGGTAGAACTTAAGTTCCGTAACTTGCACTACAGTACACATATACTATTGATAAAGGAAAAAACGGCTGTAGCACTATGTCTGCTAAAGATATTCTTCTTTTTCAGAAAGCAGATCCTTATGTGGAACAATTAAAGGAGACATGGTCAAGTTATAGTTCATGGGTCAGTTTAGTGTCTCATGATACTGAAATTTTTTATGCACTTACTTTAATCTTGTTTTTTTCATTTGTCTCATCCTTCATTGGGGTTGGCCTTGCATGCTGAATTCTTTTCTTTTTATTGCTTTATGGTTTTTAATGTCTGCACAAACTCCTCTGAAAAACAAGAGTGTGGTTGAGGTGCCTCTAAAGAAACAGAGATGCCAGGGCTTGAGTGGGCTTTTTGAATTCACTCACTCTGCATGTCCTGACTACCAGAGCTGGGTTATAACTTGTAAAAGTCACTAGAAACAGCTGACTTTCTTATCATCCATAAAATTTAAATTTGCATCTGGCAGACTTTTTGTTGCCAAAAATGTTTAGGAAAAAAGTTACGGTTATCATTGTTACTATTGCCCTTCTTAATTTTATTAGGATTAATGATGATGGTGAAAATTATAACTGTCCTTACTCCCAGAATTGCTCTACTTGATATTAAGAAGACCAAAACTCTGCTGCAGTGGTTTCTTTTGCATGTTTTAATGTTTTACTGGGTAATATCAGCTACAGACTTTTATCAGCTGTCTGAAGTTACTGCTTGCTGATCATTAGATTGACTACAACCCATGAGTTTATAGATATCCTGAAACCATTCAGGAATAAGTTCTGCGAGAAGGTATTTTTCCAGAAAATCTATCTGTAAGGAAAACGGCTTTTTGCATCCTGCCAGTGTATTAGTGGTGTGAGACAATAGCAATTCAACAGTCATTTTCTTGGTACAAGTTATTAGTCATCTTTGTTCTTTTGAGGAGATATTTTCAGTGGTTTGGGTTTGGGTTTTTTTTGTTTTGGTTTTTTTTTTTTTGTTTATTTTTTTTGCTTTGGTTTTTTTTTTTTTGGCATTAATGGCACTTCTGTCACCATCTGGCTTAGTCAATTACAGATCTCCAGAATAACAAAACTCACAGTTTGCATGTATGTCTCTGTTTATCTTGGGGTCCGGAGAAATGTGACTATTCTGCATTTCCTAGAAAGGGAGTTGTGAGACCTCAGCCCTCATTGCACATTACACAGAAAGAATCTGTAATGAGCTCTTTCTGTGCCTCAGGAGGAGCACAAAGCAGCTGGAGCGGGACTAAGAGTCCAGACAGCTGAGCTCAGTGGGGATGGAGGATGGTCAGCACTAGAGAGAAAATGTTCGATAGCTTGTCAATTCATGACCCTGAGGTCCGAGAGGCTTCCATTCCCTCGGACAAATGCTGATCCCCATTAATATGAATGGTTGAACTTCATTTGACATCAGTCAGTCCAGGGTCTGAGTGCAAGTACATTATTCCCCGTGCCATTAATGCAAGTCACATACCCCAGCTAGGCAGATAAGGGAAATAGAATTTTCAGTAGTCATTGTTGTTTTGCTTTGCAGTACTGTGTGGAGGTGGTCAACTCCTCATGCTTGATTATCTTCAAGATATTTGTTGCACTTTATAAAGTTCATCGGCAAACTTGTGCTTGCTTCTTAAAAGTAGTCTGCTGTGTCATGTAGCCCATTTGACTGGGTAGAAAGAAGCATGTCATGTTTAAGATAGTGACACTGATAATTAGCTGTTACTATCTAATTCCACTTCTTTTTTTCACTTCAATTCCTCCTAGAATATCTAGTGAGTACATTTAGCATCAGTTTCCCCAGCAGAAATAGTAGGCACACATTTTCTTTACAATGACTCCATGATGTATGTACTAGTTACTGTTATATTTTAAGTTGAATGTATGAAAGGTATTATATAAGTTTTGAAAACTACCTTAATAGTGTTTTATTCTTCTCTAGGCACAGGAATTTTGATTTTGTATTGTGATTTAAATAGACAATAACTAAAAGTGAAGGCTTTAGTTTCTTAATTGGTTGTCACATATTTTAGGGGTGGTTACCATTTAGTTTGGTAAAGGATCCGAAGACTCAGATTCCTTTTGAACAGCCAATATCTATTTTTTCTGATGATTTATTCATAGCAGTTAGGTTTTTGCAATTCCTTGTGAGGAAATTGCCCTTCATAGGATCTGTCTATGTAAGGTTGTTGTATAATGCATGCTCATTTGCTTAGTTGTATTTGTAAGCTCCAGCTGTGCCCATCACTTGCTAAATCTGTCATTAAAGGATTTTGTTTTTAATTCTGCCTGGCTTTGTTTTCAGATGTCTCTGAATTCCTTCCTGTGTTGAGTCACAGCTGTGAAAAGAGAAATCTTCCTCTTTAATTCAAGGGGTCAGTGGTTTAAAAGCACTAAAGCCTTGTGGGGAACAGCTTAAGGAAGGTAGTTAATCATAGTGACCCCAAGACTTCATAAACTTACACAAGGCTCATCTGACAGGCAGAGTCCTGGATATCTTCAAGCCCTGGTTTCTTTGAGGAGTAACTGTTTTGCCAGGGAGTGGAATCCTCTATGGAACAAGCACCAGTGATGGGTCTTTGCCACCTGCTCAGCTGTGGCTATAGAAACACAGCTTAATCTTCTCCACCACATTTCTTTTTCTAGCTAAGCCAGCATGGAGCCCAATTCCTTTCTAGTAGTTTTTTTTTCCCTGCAATGTTGAGAAATATTTAATGTGGTAACTACAATGGCTTCCACTTCCTGGTGTCACTGGGACATAATAGACTGGCAGGAAAGAGCTGCTGATCTGGATAGAAAAGAGAGGTCAGGAGGGAACACACAGATGGTCTTGTGTGCTGGGCGAGCAGAAGTCATTGGCGTGGTTTGGGTGTCAATAATTCATCCAGTGGCATTTTTCACCCAACTTCTTCAGACTCCAGTGGGGAAATCTTGGAATAAATCCCCCTCTTGTCTCCGTGCAGGCAAAAGCCTTATTTCACATACCATGTTAATAACTGTGACACTCAGCTGTGGGCTTAGTTTTCACGGGATGGGCAAACCAGGACCATGTGGGTGAACTGTACGTGGAAGCTGTGAGATACTGAATTAAGTGATACAGCTAATGCAGTGCCTGTACCTATGCTGTGTGTACTCCACTTGTCCTATGCACACATTGCTGTTCTTGGTACAGGGGTTGATTATCTGCCTATGGATCAGTTCTTGAATTGCTTCAGCTTTTGGACAGTGTTATAAAAGACAAGTGATCCTGTTTTCAGTCAGATTTTAATAGTGAAGTAGTTAATTCGTAAGCAGCTCAGGTAGACATTGCCCTTATCAGAAGAGTCTTTGGGAAGAGAAGGTCACTAGAGAGTAGAAAAAGTCATTTGATGGCTGTCAGACATCCAAGTTTAAGTGGAAGGGTGTTGGATGTTGAGCAAGACCTTCAGTGTGTGATTCAGTTCAGTTATTAATTTGTCCATTAACTGCTAAAGGAAATAGTAGAAAAATTAGGATTGAAGGAGACATGAGGAAGTCATATGATTTTATTTGTATTTCGAAGGATGGATAACTTCAGCTTTGGATTAGATTGCTTAGAGCTATGTCCAGTCAAGCTTCAAATGTCTGCAAAGATGGAGAATCCACAATTTCTCTGAGCTCCTGTTCCAGTGTTGACAATCCTTTCATTCCCTGAGGAATGAAACCTCAGAAGTCCCTCAAGATTGAGATTGCCTCATCATCTTAGGGGACAAATGACTTAGGGGAAAAGGAAATGAGAAGTGTTTTACATCCTGCCTTTTTAATATTGGACTTCTGGTTATGGAAACTAACTGGTTAACCATCTAAATTTTTTCCTTTTTTTCAGTGAAATACTGATTCATCCTTGCACACTGTGTCCTCACAAGACACAGGAAAGTTATTGTGATTTTAAACTAAAGTGGAAGTATTTCTGTGTTGAATGGAGGAGGTGATGCATGAATTCTTGGTTTCTTTTTCAGTATGGCTGTTTCAGATTCCAGGAACTGTCATGATAGCACCCCTCATAAAGCAGCTTAAAAATAGCAAAACAACTGTTGCACCAAATATAAAGTGATTCCTGCTGTGTCACAAACAGAAATGTTTTTGAAGCTCTGAATAGATAGCAGCATGTTGTAACCCTTGAAAATGGTAAAATTGATGATCAGAGGACACAGGGCTGTTAAAGCTTTGATGACCTGCTGTCTGAACCCATACTGGCAGTGTGTTTTTCCTTACACAGCTCTGTGAAGTTCTTTATAGAAAATGAAACTGTGATTGCTTGTAATTTTCTGCAGTTTGCACAAGCACTTAAATCACAAATAAAACACTGTAAAAAGTGGTATGTGAGTCATGGATCTCCCTGCAGGAGTTCCAAGTCTGTTGTCCCTGTGGAGAAGGTTGGCTGTGTGACTAGGGGGATGTGGGTACTGGTCCTGACGGCTAGTGTGATGTTATCCAAGGGATGTCATCTCCGATGGCAGCATTAAAAGAAATCCAGCTACCTCTAACAAGGATAGAGGGTAGAGAATGGAGACATTAAAGCTTTTAAAGTGCTCAGATGCTGTGATGATGAGTACCTGAGGGAAACCCATCAAGAGGAGCAGGTCCCCATTGAGTCAATGACTTGTGTAAGCTCACAAGTGGGATTTTTTATAGAGACTCTGCTGATTCTCTGTCACATATACTCCAAATTTAAATGAAATCAAGTGTTTAAAAAAACCAGGAAGAAAGCAAATGTGTTCAGTCTAACAATAAAATAACTGGGTTATTGGGCCAACAGATGATCACTGCTGTGCAGTGTACACGTTCATATGTGTATCACTTTACATTTTAGCTGCACAAAATGTTGATCCAAAATTAGGTGGACAATGCATTAAAAAAACCCGTCTCCAGTAGACTTCAAGAATATAGTAATGATTTTTTAAATCAATTTGTTGAAAGTGGAAATTAAAATCCTTCCGGCATGTCTTTCCCTATAGTGTAGTTTATATATGAAATCCTGCAGACTGTGCTGCACAGAGTTCACTGACAGTGCATCAAATAATGAGGCCATACGTTGATGAAAGGAATTTTAGTAAAATATGCCATTGGATATACAGCAAACAGATTTGATCAAAGCCCAGCTGCCGTATGAAGTACACATTTTTTTAACCATTACTAAACTGCATTAGCCTGAATTATTTTGAAAGTTATGATTTGACTTCTACACAGCTGACAATAAACTAAATAGTACTGGCAGTTAAGGAAACATGCTTTCAGGATTTGTAAAATAGAAAAAATAAAAAAAAAATTTATTATATTAAGATGCCAACTACAACGTGCAGTTGCCTCTACTCAACATTTGTAACATTCTGTTTTTATCGGAGAGTCTCACAGACTTTAGATTTTTATTTTTTAATCATTGCTGGAGAGGTAAGTGCAGTGCTTGGGTCAGGTACAAATTCTGCACTCAGGGAATGTGCCCCGATAGGGTTTGATCCTCAGCGGGGACAATGCATGGCAGCGACCGAGGGGATTCCTGTTCCCCTGTGTAGGAGTCCAGACTCTGGGTCGGGGCTGACCAGGGCAAAGTTCCCGTGTTTGGACAGGCTCAGGGGCTGCCCCCGGGGAGCGGGGGGCTGGGCGCGGGAGCGAGCGGGCAACGGAAAAACGGACACGGGGACAAACGGCCCCGGAGCTTCAGTTGCAGCGGCAGCAGCGGCAGCAGCGGCAGCAGCGGCAGCAGCGGCAGCAGCAGCGGCAGCGGCAGCACATACTCTATTGAGTCCCTCTCGCATCTCCTCTCCCTCTCCTGCTGTCCCGCACCCTCTCCCGCTCTCCCTTTCCCGTTGTCCCCTCCTCTCCCAGTCTCCCTCTCCCCCTGCCGGGCCATGTCCCCAGCCCGCCCCCGGCCCCCGGCGGGGCTGCCCCGTCCTCATCCCCGTCCCCGTCCCCGGCCGTCCCGCCGGGGTCTCGCCTCCGCCCGGCTCTGGTCGTGCTGGCGGTGGCGCTGCTGGGCGGGCATCAGTGCCTGGAGCTCGGGCGGCACTGCCGCCCTCTGGCTCCGCCTGGCCCGAGCCCGGCCCCGGCCCCGACGTGGGCTCCAGTCCCGGCCCCGGCCCCGGCTCCTCCCGGGCCCCGCGGAGGACACAGGCGGCGCGGCCGCTCCCGCCGCCCCCGCTGCGGCTTCCCCGGCCCGAGCTCCGCCGCTCGGCAGCGCGGCCGTCGGCCCCGAGCCGCCGCTGTCCCGTTCCAGGGACAGAACGCCTGGGGAGGGCCGGCCCGGGGCGCTCGGGGGGCGCTCGGGGGCCGCTCCTGGCCCCGGGCCGAGCGCTGACGGCCCCGTCCCGCCCGCAGGGAAGGCGCAGGAGGAGGCCCTGCAGGAGCGGTACCGGCTGGGTTCGCTGCTGGGCAGCGGCGGCTTCGGCAGCGTCTTCGCAGCCACGCGGCTCTCGGACGGCGCCCCGGTGAGCGGCGGGGCCGGCGGCGGGCGCAGGAGGAGGGGGCGGAGGAGGAGGAGGATTAGCAGGAGGAGGAGAAGGAGGTGGAGGGGGCGGAGGAGGAGGAGGATGGGGCCCGGCGGGGCGGGCGGCGCGCTCAACCCACTGCTCTCTCTTGCTTGCAGGTGGCCATCAAAAGGGTGCCACGGAACCGCGTCCGGCACTGGGGCGAGCTGGTGAGTGAGCGGGGCCAGCGGCAGAAGCCGGGCCGTGCCGGGTGGCGAGGAGCCGGGGCCCGGCAGGGTGGGAGCCACCGGGAGCCCTGCAGGGAGAGCGGGCATGGGCTGAGCGGGGCATGCAGAGCATCCCGGGCTGGCTGAGGGGTTCCCCAGCCCTGGCACGGCCTCAGCCCCACTGACGGCATCGCGCTCCTCCCGCAGCCCGACGGCACCAGCGCACCCCTGGAGGTCGTGCTGCTGGACAAGGTGTCCTCTGGCTGCACTGGTGTCATTCAGCTCCTGGAGTGGCTTGAGCTCCCTGACAGCGTCGTGCTGGTGCTGGAGCGTCCGGAGCGGTGCCAGGAGCTGTCGGGTTTCCTGGCGGAGCGGAGGTTCCTGCCGGAGGAGGAGGCGCGGGGGCTGTTCCGCCAGGTGCTGGAGGCCGTGCGGCACTGCACCAGCTGCGGGGTCCTGCACAGGGACATCAAGCCTGAGAACATCCTGCTCGACCTGGCCACCGGGCAGCTGAAACTGATTGACTTTGGCTGTGGCGCCTTCCTCCAAGACACAGCCTACACCCAGTTTGCAGGTGAGCTCTGCCTGGGGATGCTCCTGGGCATCTCATGGCCCAGCCGGGGTGCAGCCCCAGGGCTCCCCCTATTGCAACCAGGATGGGATTAATGCTGGAGCCAAGCTGATTTGGGTGGGGGTGTGAGGGGGGCCAGCTCCAGCCCTGCCGACAGCCTTCAGCACCCACTGTGGCCTGGGCTAAGGCTGGAGCTGGGGCAGCCAGCCTGACAAAAACCCCAGTGGGGGTAGCAGAGAGGGGGGTCTGACCCTGTGCCCTGGATGGTTTGGTGTGCAGGCGAGAAGGGCTTGGACTGCTCTGCTCCCATTGTTTGCATTGACTGGTTAACATTTTTGGGGGGCCGTGCAGGCGGGGAGTAGAGCGGGCTTTCTCCACCACTGGATGAGTTTTGCTTTTGTGTGTCATGGTTGGGCCTTCCCAGGATTTCTGCTGCCCTCTTCCAACACCAGTGGCTTCTTTTCCAGCCCCAAGTCTGTACACAAGTCCCAGGTGCTGGTGAGAGGGCAGCAGTCACCCTGTGTGCCACTGGGGCAGCCCCCACATGCCATGGGGTGCTGGGGCCAGGCTCTGGGAGCAGCAGCGTCCCCCTGATGAACTCTGTCTGTGTTCCACAGGAACCCTGTCCTACAGCCCACCAGAGTGGATCCACCACCAACGCTACCACGGCGAGGCAGCGACGATCTGGTCCCTGGGCCTCCTGCTGTACCACCTGGTCATGGGGAAGCACCCGTTCAGGAGGGGCCAGGAGATCATCTGGGGGCGGATCTTGTTCCCACGACGGCTCTCTCAAGGTGGGTCCTCATCTCTGGCCATGGGGGCAATACCAGTGCTGGGAGACAGCAGCAGCTCATGAGCATCCTGCTCTGGCAGCTGCTGAGGAGGTGGCACATGTCCTGCTCTCCTGCTCTCCTCCAAACACAGAATCCATGGGGAAGTTTAGGCCCAGCTCTGGGCACACCCAGCATGGCCTGGGCATGGGAACAGGGGGGCAACTTCTCCAACTGACTGGTGATTTCTGGTTTGTTTCCCCAGAGTGCCAGGATCTCATTAAGAGGTGTTTGTCCATGCAGCCCTTGGACAGGCCATCCTTAGAAGAGCTTTTCCGTGATCCATGGGTGCAGGGTGGTCTTCTGCCCTAGAAGATGGGAGAGATCAACGTGCACAGTTGGATCCAGGGGCCTGGCAGGTAACAGCTCCACACTTGTCCTGGCAATCAGTGGCAAAGCCAACCAGACTGGTTTTGTCCTGCCTGTGTCACTGCCCAGGGGTCATCAGATGGGAACACGCAGCCCTTGTGCTGGAGCTGAGCTGCTCTGCCCAGCACTGGTGGCCACCATCTGAGCTGGTTTTGCTTGTCCTGGTTCCCTGACAGCTGGGGCCCTGGGCAGAACCTTGACAGCCTGGGCTCACCTCAGGGAAGGAGGAGGCGGCCCTGGAGAAGCTGTACCAGGTGGGGCTGCTGCTGCTGGGGACAGTGAGGACGACATCAAAAATTACAACCTCTTCCTCCACCTGGTCACCGGCAGCTGAAGATGATGGACTTTGATTCTGGCGCCTTCTCCAAAGCCAGGCTCCACAGGGAATTTGCAGGTGAGTCCACACACAGGGGGATGCTCCCAGATTTGGGCATTGCACAGCCTGGCCGGGAACCAAAGCTTCCCCCTTTGCTGGGGAGGATGCAGCTGATCCTTCAGTCGGCTGCCAGGCTGCTTTTGGCAGGGCTAGGGGGATGGGCTGGGGTGCTGATGAAATGGGAGTGGGCTCCTGGCCCTGCCAACAGCCCCAGCACCCACCGTGCCCCGGGCTGGGGCTGGGGCTGGGGCAGCCAGCTCGACACAAAGAAACCCCCATGGTGGGAGCAGAGGTGGGACTCCAGAACCTGTGCAGGGGCTGCTTTGCTTTGCAGGCAAGGAAGGGCTTGGGCTGCTCCACTGCCCCTGTGTGCTTTGGGATCACCGTTATTTTGGAGGGCAGTGCAGGGGGGAAGGGAGAAAGCCTGGCCTTCCCTCACCTGTGGGTGGGTTTTTCCCGGGCATGCAGGGGTTGGGCCTTCCTTAATCCCCTGACAGAGATAAGATTTTTGACCTTTTTTCTTGTTCCCCTTTTTGTCTGTAATCTATTTTCAATAATTTGTTGTGTGTTTTTCTAGAGGAAGCGTTCCAGGTGGGGTCCAGTCTGGATGGGGTTAGTGCTTGGGAGCATCTGTGGCGTGGATTGGCCGTGCCTGGGAGAAGGATGAGGACATCGTTTGGGACCAGCTTTTCTTCCAGCGGGGGATGGCGTGAGGTGGGTCCGGTCTGCTTGGCATGGTGGGATCAGAGCTTTGGGGAGATGGCAGCGAGCACAGGAGCATCCTGCTCTGGGCAGCTGCTGAGGGCTGGATGTGCCGTGGCCGGATGCAGGCTGGGCACATGTCCTGCCCTCCTGCTCTGCTCCCACAGGCAGCAGGGATGGGCAGCTCTGGGCACAGCTCTGGGCACGGCCAGCATGGCCTGGGCACCGCGGGCGGCTGGGACAAGGGGACAGGAGCCTTCAGCAGACGGGCGCTTTCTGGTTTCTCTCCTTGCAGCCGGGCTCTGCAGGTGCTGAGGCTGCTCTGGGCTCTGCCAACGCTCTGCTGGAGCTCAGCACCGGGCCGCAATCAGCCAAAGAAGAAATGGGGTGACCTGCAGCACAGACCTGCTTGAGCATTTCAGCAACACAGCTCAAGTTTGCAGAGTGTACACCTCCAAGGGCAAACATGACACCACCCAAAAATTAAACTTGTTCAATAGCTTCTGAAATGAAATCAATCTGGGATGACCCCAAATGACATTTTGCAGCTTGCTCAAGCTGTAGCTCAGCCCTTCTCTGAACTGTTCTCTCCCCCACCTGCCTTTTACTTCCCAACTGCTCCCTCTTGTCCCCCAGTGAGTTCCCAGCCCATGGCAGTCTCCATCACACTGTTGCCTTCCTTGGTGCCCCTCACCATGAGGAAGGCCGAGCCCCAGGCTTAGGGACTCATCCTGTCACTGGTTGAGGAGCAGCAATGTCTCAGAGGTCCAGTGGGATTTTAGTGTCATTCAGAGCTGCTTTCCAGCCCTCAGCTGTCCTCACTGCTGAGTTCCCACTCCCTTTTCCTCGTCCTTGCAGCAGGATGTGCTCTGTGAATCCCCTTGAGCCTCCCCACTCTTCCCAGCCCACGCACCCACCTCAGTTATGCTGAAGCTGCAGCTTCTCTGTCTCCTGTGGCACACCAGTCCAGTCCCCTGTGCGGGGAGCCCCAGCCCCAGAGCACAGCACTCAGCAGTGCACTCCGGGCTGGAGCAGCTGCCCTGCAGCCATGGCTTGGCTCTTTGTGGCAAGGGAATGCTCCCTGTTTGCAGCTGTCCCTGCAGGATGGCCCCAGGGCAGAGCCCAGCCGGGCTCCCACTGCAGCCCCTGAAGCTTATGGCAGACAGTGGTCCCAGAGCTGGGGTTCACGGGGAGCACCCGGAGCTGTGGCTTTCAGTCAGTGTTGGCAAATGTTGTGTTCTCATCTCCTGCAGCCTGTGGGGAAAGCAGCCTGTGCTGCCAGGCCTGTGTGTGCCAGGGGCTCTTGGATGTCTCTGTACCCATGGACAGAAGGCTCTGTGTGTGCCAGGGGCTCTTGGATGTCTCTGTATCCATGGACAGAAGGCTCTGTGTGTGCCAGGGGCTCTTGGATGTCTCTGTACCCATGGACAGAAGGCTCTGTGTGTGCCAGGGGCTCTTGGATGTCTCTGTACCCATGGACAGAAGGCTCTGTGTGTGCCAGGGGCTCTTGGATGTCTCTGTATCCAGGGACAGAAGGCTCTGTGTGTGCCAGGGGCTCTAGGATGTCTCTACCCATGGACAGAAGGCCCTGTCTGTGCCAGGGTTTCCATAATGTCTCTGTACCCATGGGTATGGAATAGCATGGACACTGAAAGTGTCAGTCCCGTTGCTTGCACGCTCCTTCCTTTGTGCACAAGACACATCCAGGCACACCCCCATGTACAGATACATTAAAAGGACAGGGAGGGACAGAGATTTCCCACAGTACTCCAACTTTGGCATAACTCACCTTTTAGCTGGTGGCCAGGGGATTTTTTTTCCCAGCTCTGTGTGAGAAGGTGTCCAGGAGCTGAAGCAGCAGCATTTAGAAGCAGTTTCAGGATTTCTAGGCAGGAAGTGGAGCTGACAACCATCCACGTAACTCGCCGTATTCATCAGGATGTGCTGCTGGTTCTTTGGGAATATGGCCCAATGGAGAGACGAGACTTGGAAAAATCCCAGCTCTCTGTGGGTTTGTTCAAAGGGGGAGCAGCAGAAACACTTTGTGTCTGCTTTGGGGACACAAGGTCCAAGGAGCTGCGGTGGCAGAGGGTGACCTGGGCTGGTGGCAGGTGAAGTCCTGGTTCATGGCATCCCAGAGTGGCACAGGACAAAGCTCCAAGCACTCCCAACCCCACTGATGAAGTCTTTGTGATGCTGCACATCCTATAGGAAAAGCTGCTGTCACACAATGCACTGGGATTTCTAAGTTTCATTTTAATTACTTTAGGTCCAAGTTTCAAACTGCAATGTTTTTGTTCTCAAGACACAGTCGTGCACAATCCATCTCTCATCCTCCTATTGCTTCAACACCAATTTAAAAAAATAAATCTTAATATTGGAAACAAAACCCAATGTCTTTAAAAAAAGAATGCTGGGGTCAGTCAGTAAGATGGATCCAGGCCATCAGAACAGGCACAAAGTAAATGAGTTCTCCTTTTAAAAAGATCAGTTACCTCTTAAATCCAAAGTTACAGAAGATTTCATTACACATTTGTTTCTTTTTGTTTTCTCTTTCATATTTTTCTCATTTTTAAAATTTTTTTCTATTTCTTTTTAAGTAGATAACACATCATGTAAAATAGGTAAGATTTTTCAGCAAAAATCAGATTTTTCAGCAAAAATAAGATTTACAGCAAAATAAGATACATTTCTGATAAACAATGAAAATATTTACTCCTCTGTTTAATTTTCTCTGGATACCCTGCGGTAAAAAATCTAGCAGATATGAGAAGAGGTGTCAAGTGTTTGCTTTGGACTAAGCTGGAGTTCAGCACTGCTGACATCCTGATCCAGCCAAGAGTTGCAGAATTCTTTTGCACATCCCGAATGTGTTTGCAGGCACAGCACCTGCAGTGCTGACACACCAGTGCACGTGAATAACTCTGTTACTCCCTCACAGAAGTTGGGCTCTGCCCCAGAGCGAGGTGCTCCAGCCCTTTGCTCCTGGTTCCCGTGGGGAGCAGCTCCCTTCCCTCTGGCTGAGCTGCTCAGGCAGAGCCCGGCAGCTCCTGGCCCTGCAGGGCTGAGGCTTTTCCCCGTTGCTGGGCACAGACTGATGGAGCAGCACCGCTGAACACGGGCACACACAGGGACCAGCAGCAGCTGCCTTTGGCCACCTGAGGCTCCAAGGCCCAAACTCAGAGCAGACAGGACTGGAAGAGACTCACAGGCTCCCTGCTGGCTGTGCTGCCCCACTTGTGCCCACCTGGGAGCCCCCAGGGCCAGCAGGGACTTGAGATGGCAGCCCTGGGCTCCTGGAGCTTGTGCAAGGAGCGGAGCTGGGGACTCCCTGTCCATGGGGAGCTTCCAGATGGAAAAGGCTGCTGTGCCCAGGCAGCTCCAAGGGCACAGAAAGGAGGGTCTCCACCACGGGATCTGTGCCAGTCCCACAGTCCTGGGCAGCAGCCACCGAGCCCTGGGGGAGCAGAGGGCACAGCAAGAGGGACAAAAGCAGGCAAGGTCAGAGACTGGAGAGAGCCAGACCCGGCAGCAGGAACAGCTGCTCCATTGCACTCTTGGAGAAAGCTCTTGGCTGCTTCAAAGCACTGAAAGGCGTGCAGGGCAGAGAGGAGGCCACACCAAACACTGCTCCTGTTTGCACAGCCTCCCCTCTCCGTGTCCCAGAAGGAATTGGATGGACTGTGCTCTTCTCTCCGAGTGTCTCGTTCAGCACGAGCAGCTGAGCACCAGGAGCTGAAGGAGCTGAAGCCTCAGGCCTCAAGAGCTGGGCCTGAGGAGACTTTGTGAGCAAATGAATGCTGCTAACATGGACCTGGCTGAATGCAGCAGATGGAATCATGGAATCACAGAATCCTTTCTGTTGGAAAAGACCTCTGAGCTCATCCAGTCCAGCCGGTCACCCAGCAGGTTCGAGCCCAGCACTAAACCACGTCCCTGAAGTGCCAAGGCCTGGACAATAGCCCTGAGTGAGGCCCTGAGCCAAAGGTGGCCTCTGGATGAACCTTCCAACCAAAGGTTATCTTTGCATCTGCTCACTTGTCACTGTAGAGCAGGATGGGAACGAAAATGACTCCAAATCAAAGGCAAAGAGAATGAACTCCGATCTATTTCAAATGCACCGCTCCATTTATAGAGAACATTGTGTCGACTGATTTCATTGGTCTTAGAGTAAAAACATCTCACACCACTGGTGTGCAGTGAATGACGCACGGTGGCAGAACCTATCTATAAACAATGTGAACAACAAGATAGATTAGAGAATTATTTACATTCTTTCCCAGCTGTCTCCCAGGCTCTCGCCTGGTTAGAAAACCTTCTCTTTTTCTCTCTGACTGAACTGAGAATATCCACACCCTGCTTTCTGGGATTTCTGGCCCTGCCTCCTGTCCCAGAGTTTGGCAATTCCCCTTGCACAGAGTGCTGAGCTCTCCATGACCAGCTCGAGAGGTTTCTCAGCTGTTGCGTCCTGTGGCATGGCACAAGAATCTGCCTCCAATTAGCTCGGGAGCGCAGCTCCAGACACATGGGTTTGGTTGAGTAAATGCTATTTGTTTGGTGGGTAATGATGTTTTTCTAAGCTTATGCTTTATTCATAGCATGAGTGACATTTCTGCAAGAGGTAGTGATGTGTCTCTGGGTCTTAGTTCTGTTCTGGTTTTGGAAAATACACTTCAAACAGCTATAGCATTACACATTAGATAACCGGCGTATGAGTAAAATTACAGTAATAACTAGGGGCTTATGAATTAAATGAAATAAATATAGACACTAGGTTTTAAAAACAACAGGCCTTTACTATGATGAAAGGAATAATTTCGATTCAAGGGTGGAATAGATCTTGGGTTTGAATTTAATTATATGTTACAGTTTTGCAATTATCATTGTTGGATTACTCATGGGATTAAAATGCACATCTTTTAAAATGAAAGGTAGAAATGCAGCTTTTTAAACATTTCATTTCAAGATCATTAGGTACATTATTACCTCAGCTACAAGACAATTTCATTTTTGCTCTGATCCTCTTTGATTTCTAACAGATAGGAAACAGCCTTCAGTAGTCTCTCTTCATTGTGTTTCTTTTTCTGTATTCCCATGTCTCGTCCTAAATTGCTTCTATTGAAGATCTGCAGTGGCCCAAATGACCATATTTGAGCTCTGAATTTGTTGTATCTCTCTTCCTGTTTTTTCTTTTGGCCTGTTTTCAGATTAATAATGTGAGACTAGATAAGCTTCATGGAAAAAAAAGAGTCTATTTCATCATGTTAACCCAATAATACTATCAGGCAGCATCAAACAAAAAAGCTGTGTGTTTCTCCAGAGCCCTGAGATGAATACCTTTTTTGAAACATGGAGATTTATATTCCTGTGGGAATGTAAGTGATATCAAGGGCAGCAGATTTTGAGTGCAGCTGTAGTTACCATTAACAGAGGTAAGTATTTGAAGGAATTTTGATATTTCAGCCATGGTTTATTATCAAGGATCTCTTGTTTGAAATATGCCAACCAGAACATAGATGACCATTGATTGCTACATTTGGCTTCATTAAAAAAAAAAAAAAAAGGAAGAAATTTCTTAAATGCATTATGTTTTTAATATTTAAGAAGTAAGTTCATGGAAACCTGGAAACTCATACTCAGGTGCTGTGAATCACAAGAGTTTCTTGTGGAACAAAGCACAGCCAACTATACTGTGTGTGTATCTGAGTGTGCGTGGGTTACTTTTTTGTGAATCGTGAATCTTTTCTATCTTTAGATTGTTATTAATAGAAGAACTTTAAAATTCCTTTCACATTGATAGCCAGAATTTTGGATCAAATACATAGAAAGAAATACAGAAGTGTGGGCATTTCTGAGGTTCTAGAGTTCCCCATATGACCAAGCAGTAGAGTTTATAATCTCTGTATTTTAACTTTCCTTGTCCGGTAATATGGACTAGAAAAATAAGATTTGTATATAGAGTCTAAAAGCATAGAAGATTAATAGTTTGAAGTACTGCCTTCAGCTTTCACAAAATTCATGGAGAAGTGAAGACTAACAACATTAAGGAGGTGTTCAATAGCTCTGTGTGATTGACCAAAGCAGTTTCATTAGATTTTCTTTTCCCTCTTTTTTTTTTTTAATAATTTAAGCTGTGCTTTTGCCAAATACCAGTCTCAGAACTTTGCACCCTACATTCTGACAAGAGGCAGCAGTATAAAAGAGGTGGGAAGAGAGGCTTTAGCAATATATTTTCTCCTTTTGCCATTCTCCCAAGGCAAAACCTGGAGTCTTTCTGAAGCCATTGGCCAGCATTTACTCTTAATCTCCAGCCTGTATCTACATATTAATTTTTTAAAAATTGTATTCAATGGATCATGTAAATAAGTCTGCTGTCCAGCAATTATTCATGTAAGATGCAATGCAACCAAATTGTATTGTGATTTTCCTATTGCAAAATCTTGTCCTTTTAAAAAAAATTTCTAATATTTTATTTTTCTGAAGGCAGAGTGGATGCAGACAATGTACCTGCCAAAGTCAGAGAGATTGCAGACAGAGTTTCCAGTTTTTAAGTTTCCAGGGCTTTGTGTATTCAGATTCAGGAATTCTAACTTCGAACATGCAGCCATTTAATCTTGCAAAGACAAAGGTTGTATTGGCATGGAAGCAAATACAGAAATGCACTCTGTAAGGCCATGAAAGAATGTCACTGCATTACAGCAGCCTAACAAGGTATCATACATCAGCTGAAGCATTGTAATTGTCTGTCTGTGCACTTGAGCTTGCCCAGAGCGAGGTAAACATCCATATGCTCCAGGGATTACTCATTAAATGAAGCATTATGGTTTAGTACTGAGAAATCTCTGCTGTCCTTCCATTATTTTCTACTTAAATGATCATTTTCTTCTGCATAACAGTAAGTTTTAATTACGCGATTTGCTATGTGTGTATGTTGGATGTTTTTCAGTTGCTCATGCAGACTGTAGACAAACACATACATGTGTGCAGACACAACATTTTCCCTGCTATAATTTGGTATTTCTGGCACTTTGCAATAGTAGGGTCAAAGCCAAACTGTAGCTACCTCTGGAAAATCTTACAAGTAGCTGTAATTGAAAAAGGCAGTATAACTTTTCTGTTTTAAAACCTAGTGGAGACTTTTTTTCAGAAAATTGAATGCTTTTCATCATTGCTTCAATGTGAGTTTTTGATGAAGTTATGGAACTTTTGAATGTGTGTATTTTTTGAAACAATTCTGAAACTCATTAGGCAGTAACAGAAATGCCTTTACATTATCGTGATCCACTGCTAACTCAAAATTTGACTTTTGATAGATGTAGTAAAAAGAATGAAATTATTCTGAATTCTAAGTAAGTAAATACAATTAGTTTGATCCTCCAGGATAATTACAGTTTATAATACTGAATTGAAAAGTTTATTGTGGTTGTAAAACAAAAGGAACTTTTTGATAGGGCTTACTGTTGTAGTTCTGTGAGATGCAATCCTTTTGGATATTTCCTACCCCTCATGATTCACTCTGTTGCTAATGAAGCTGTATTCTGACAGGCCTTTAAATTAATGCCTATGCCTGTATGAAGCACAAGTATGGAGTACATAAAGTACAATTGTTTTAAGTATTTATATTTGTCTACTGATGCACTAGAATCTAACAAACTCAAAGGAGGAATCCCTTTCACGAGCTGTAAATTTCAAAAGTTCTGACCTATTGACTTCATGAGAGCAAAAATTCTCCAGTGGGAGTAAGATGTTCATCATGCCTTAACATAAAGTCCAGGAGTCTGGGAAATGCCTGTCTGGAATAAACAAGCAGCTCATCCAGTCTGCCATTCTGGCACCAAGGGCGGGTAAGACCAGATGTTTCAACGGAAGGCATAAATCTTCACAATTTTACTGTTCTGTATTGCAAGATGATGTTTCTTACATCACTCACACCTTGAAACCTGAAGATTAAGAGAGCTTATAACTCTTACTTCCTCATAGTCAGTTTATAACATAAATCTTAAAGCACATTTCTTAAATTATTCAGTAATTTTGAAAGCAGATTTTGAAGATACATTATCAACTGGTGCAAAAGTAAAACGCTTCACCTCCATGCTGCCTTTATTAGAGTAAAAGTTGTGAATATGAGAAATCCTGGTCATTTCAGTAAACTAAAAGTGAATTTTACTGCAGCGTGAGAGAGGCAAAGGGCCTTGTCAAGGAGAGATGTGACAGATCTCCCCAGCTGCTGGGTGCTGGGATGCCTTTTCCATCCTACCTGCCTGCAGGTACTCACCAGTTCATGTGTGGGAACCCTTCTGCTACCAATCCTGAGCCACTGATGGCTGTGAAACTGAAGGGTTTGTCTTTCACTGATCTCAGCTCTGATTTTGGCCCATGTTTGCCAGCCTTGGCAAATGCTTACTCTGTTGAATTGAACTTAGTTTGTTCAAAGCTGATCCTGGATTCTCACCAAAGATTTAGTTGTGAAATATCTTGTCTTGTGCAGTGACCATAGCAAGATATTTCTCTTTGGCAGCAAACACTCATTAGAACTGATGACTACTATCACCTTCTTAACTTTCTCTTTACCAATTTCCACTTAATTTCCCACTCACTCCGTGAGACAATTATACAAAATAAATAATGAGGTAGCATGTGTCATGCAGCTAATGTTGAAACAGTTGGATGAGCATCAAACTAAATCCGAATTTTCCTTTTTTTATTGCCCAATGGGAGCTACTTTCTGGCTAATGTTATGAAGGTGGTGGTGTATGAGGGGAAATTAATACATTATCACATTGCACTATTGGTATTGGAAGTGGTTCTTCACACCCTGGGTAGCAGACATATAAACTTGTTTGCCAGATGGTGTTGCAGATGCAAGAATTTTACAAGGGCTCAGAGGGATGCTGGACAAGTACTTGAAAGTGATATCTACTTGGGGGTTGCAAAATAGACAGGCCACAATAGGCTCAGGAAATCTCCTGAGCTGAAAATAGATGGAGAGGAGGGGGGGCACTAAGGGTAGGGAAATATCGTATATAAATGTTCTATATTTTTTCTTCTTGCTGTTGAAAAGAGACCACTAGACTGGATGAGCCTTCAGTTTTGCCATTACAAACATTTTTGTATTCTTATTTAAGTAACAAGTTGTTGTGTGAGAGGATTTTTCTGGAACAGGAAATTAATGTTGAAGGTGGAGAAAACCCAGAACTGCTTAAATGTAGAAAATTAGTAATATGTTTTGTGATCCATATTGCTAAGGAAAGAAAAATGAGAGACCACTTTAATGCTGAAAGAATATCAAATGTGAATACTTTCTCAGTTACTGACTGCCTAAGTTTGCAGTCTTGCCTTTTTAGCTTTTATATTTCACCTTATATTACCGTCAGGAATAGATCTTCATTGTTTTGTGGTGACTTCTACTGGTAGTTCACCAGGTACATATATATGCCTTCACATATAGAAGGCATTTTCTGGTCTAGCTGTCTGTCTCCTACATCCTACATGCTTCTTTCTGTGGTAGAACTTAAGTTCCGTAACTTGCACTACAGTACGCATATACTATTGATAAAGGAAAAAACGGCTGTAGCACTATGTCTGCTAAAGATATTCTTCTTTTTCAGAAAGCAGATCCTTATGTGGAACAATTAAAGGAGACATGGTCAAGTTATAGTTCATGGGTCAGTTTAGTGACTCATGATACTGAAATGTTTTAAGCACTTACTTTAATCCTGTTTTTTTCATTTGTCTCATCCTTCATTGGGGTTGGCCTTGCATGCTGAATTCTTTTCTTTTTATTGCTTTATGGTTTTTAATGTCTGCACAAACTCCTCTGAAAAACAAGAGTGTGGTTGAGGTGCCTCTAAAGAAACAGAGATGCCAGGGCTTGAGTGGGCTTTTTGAATTCACTCACTCTGCATGTCCTGACTACCAGAGCTGGGTTATAACTTGTAAAAGTCACTAGAAACAGCTGACTTTCTTATCATCCATAAAATTTAAATTTGCATCTGGCAGACTTTTTGTTGCCAAAAAAGTTTAGGAAAAAAGTTACGGTTATCATTGTTACTATTGCCCTTCTTAATTTTATTAGGATTAATGATGATGGTGAAAATTATAACTGTCCTTACTCCCAGAATTGCTCTACTTGATATTAAGAAGACCAAAACTCTGCTGCAGTGGTTTCTTTTGCATGTTTTACTGGGTAATATCAGCTACAGACTTTTATCAGCTGTCTGAAGTTACTGCTTGCTGATCATTAGCATGACTACAACCCATGAGTTTATAGATATCCTGAGACCATTCAAGAATAAGTTCTGCGAGAAGGTATTTTTCCAGAAAATCTATCTGTAAGGAAAACGGCTTTTTGCATCCTGCCAGTGTATTAGTGGTGTGAGACAATAGCAATTCAACAGTCATTTTCTTGGTACTAGTTATTAGTCATCTTTGTTCTTTTGAGGAGATATTTTCAGTGGTTTGGGTTTGGGTTTTTTTTTGGTTTGTTTTTTTTTTTTTTTTGGCATTAATGGCACTTCTGTCACTATCTGGCTTAGTCAATTACAGATCTCCAGAATAACAAAACTCACAGTTTGCATGTATGTCTCTGTTTTTTCTTGGGGTCCGGAGAAATGTGACTATTCTGCATTTCCTAGAAAGGGAGTTGTGAGACCTCAGCCCTCATTGCACATTACACAGAAAAAATCTGTAATGAGCTCTTTCTGTGCCTCAGGAGGAGCACAAAGCAGCTGGAGCGGGACTAAGAGTCCAGACAGCTGAGCTCAGTGGGGATGGAGGATGGTCAGCACTAGAGAGAAAATGTTCGATAGCTTGTCAATTCATGACCCTGAGGTCCGAGAGGCTTCCATTCCCTCAGACAAATGCTGATCCCCATTAATATGAATGGTTGAACTTCATTTGACATCAGTCAGTCCAGGGTCTGAGTGCAAGTACATTATTCCCCGTGTCATTAATGCAAGTCACATACCCCAGCTAGGCAGATAAGGGAAATAGAATTTTCAGTAGTCATTGTTGTTTTGCTTTGCAGTACTGTGTGGAGGTGGTCAACTCCTCATGCTTGATTATCTTCAAGATATTTGTTGCACTTTATAAAGTTCATCGGCAAACTTGTGCTTGCTTCTTAAAAGTAGTCTGCTGTGTCATGTAGCCCATTTGACTGGGTAGAAAGAAGCATGTCATGTTTAAGATAGTGACACTGATAATTAGCTGTTACTATCTAATTCCACTTCTTTTTTTCACTTCAATTCCTCCTAGAATATCTAGTGAGTACATTTAGCATCAGTTTCCCCAGCAGAAATAGTAGGCACACATTTTCTTTACAATGACTCCATGATGTATGTACTAGTTACTGTTATATTTTAAGTTGAATGTATGAAAGGTATTATATAAGTTTTGAAAACTACCTTAATAGTGTTTTATTCTTCTCTAGGCACAGGAATTTTGATTTTGTATTGTGATTTAAATAGACAATAACTAAAAGTGAAGGCTTTAGTTTCTTAATTGGTTGTCACATATTTTAGGGGTGGTTACCATTTAGTTTGGTAAAGGATCCGAAGACTCAGATTCCTTTTGAACAGCCAATATCTATTTTTTCTGATGATTTATTCATAGCAGTTAGGTTTTTGCAATTCCTTGTGAGGAAATTGCCCTTCATAGGATCTGTCTATGTAAGGTTGTTGTATAATGCATGCTCATTTGCTTAGTTGTATTTGTAAGCTCCAGCTGTGCCCATCACTTGCTAAATCTGTCATTAAAGGATTTTGTTTTTAATTCTGCCTGGCTTTGTTTTCAGATGTCTCTGAATTCCTTCCTGTGTTGAGTCACAGCTGTGAAAAGCGAAATCTTCCTCTTTAATTCAAGGGGTCAGTGGTTTAAAAGCACTAAAGCCTTGTGGGGAACAGCTTAAGGAAGGTAGTTAATCATAGTGACCCCAAGACTTCATAAACTTACACAAGGCTCATCTGACAGGCAGAGTCCTGGATATCTTCAAGCCCTGGTTTCTTTGAGCAGTAACTGTTTTGCCAGGGAGTGGAATCCTCTATGGAACAAGCACCAGTGATGGGTCTTTGCCACCTGCTCAGCTGTGGCTATAGAAACACAGCTTAATCTTCTCCACCACATTTCTTTTTCTAGCTAAGCCAGCATGGAGCCCAATTCCTTTCTAGTAGTTTTTTTTCCCTGCAATGTTGAGAAATATTTAATGTGGTAACTACAATGGCTTCCACTTCCTGGTGTCACTGGGACATAATAGACTGGCAGGAAAGAGCTGCTGATCTGGATAGAAAAGAGAGGTCAGGAGGGAACACACAGATGGTCTTGTGTGCTGGGCGAGCAGAAGTCATTGGCGTGGTTTGGGTGTCAATAATTCATCCAGTGGCATTTTTCACCCAACTTCTTCAGACTCCAGTGGGGAAATCTTGGAATAAATCCCCCTCTTGTCTCCGTGCAGGCAAAAGCCTTATTTCACATACCATGTTAATAACTGTGACACTCAGCTGTGGGCTTAGTTTTCACGGGATGGGCAAACCAGGACCATGTGGGTGAACTGTACGTGGAAGCTGTGAGATACTGAATTAAGTGATACAGCTAATGCAGTGCCTGTACCTATGCTGTGTGTACTCCACTTGTCCTATGCACACATTGCTGTTCTTGGTACAGGGGTTGATTATCTGCCTATGGATCAGTTCTTGAATTGCTTCAGCTTTTGGACAGTGTTATAAAAGACAAGTGATCCTGTTTTCAGTCAGATTTTAATAGTGAAGTAGTTAATTCGTAAGCAGCTCAGGTAGACATTGCCCTTATCAGAAGAGTCTTTGGGAAGAGAAGGTCACTAGAGAGTAGAAAAAGTCATTTGATGGCTGTCAGACATCCAAGTTTAAGTGGAAGGGTGTTGGATGTTGAGCAAGACCTTCAGTGTGTGATTCAGTTCAGTTATTAATTTGTCCATTAACTGCTAAAGGAAATAGTAGAAAAATTAGGATTGAAGGAGACATGAGGAAGTCATATGATTTTATTTGTATTTCGAAGGATGGATAACTTCAGCTTTGGATTAGATTGCTTAGAGCTATGTCCAGTCAAGCTTCAAATGTCTGCAAAGATGGAGAATCCACAATTTCTCTGAGCTCCTGTTCCAGTGTTGACAATCCTTTCATTCCCTGAGGAATGAAACCTCAGAAGTCCCTCAAGATTGAGATTGCCTCATCATCTTAGGGGACAAATGACTTAGGGGAAAAGGAAATGAGAAGTGTTTTACATCCTGCCTTTTTAATATTGGACTTCTGGTTATGGAAACTAACTGGTTAACCATCTAAATTTTTTCCTTTTTTTCAGTGAAATACTGATTCATCCTTGCACACTGTGTCCTCACAAGACACAGGAAAGTTATTGTGATTTTAAACTAAAGTGGAAGTATTTCTGTGTTGAATGGAGGAGGTGATGCATGAATTCTTGGTTTCTTTTTCAGTATGGCTGTTTCAGATTCCAGGAACTGTCATGATAGCACCCCTCATAAAGCAGCTTAAAAATAGCAAAACAACTGTTGCACCAAATATAAAGTGATTCCTGCTGTGTCACAAACAGAAAGGTTTTTGAAGCTCTGAATAGATAGCAGCATGTTGTAACCCTTGAAAATGGTAAAATTGATGATCAGAGGACACAGGGCTGTTAAAGCTTTGATGACCTGCTGTCTGAACCCATACTGGCAGTGTGTTTTTCCTTACACAGCTCTGTGAAGTTCTTTATAGAAAATGAAACTGTGATTGCTTGTAATTTTCTGCAGTTTGCACAAGCACTTAAATCACAAATAAAACACTGTAAAAAGTGGTATGTGAGTCATGGATCTCCCTGCAGGAGTTCCAAGTCTGTTGTCCCTGTGGAGAAGGTTGGCTGTGTGACTAGGGGGATGTGGGTACTGGTCCTGACGGCTAGTGTGATGTTATCCAAGGGATGTCATCTCCGATGGCAGCATTAAAAGAAATCCAGCTACCTCTAACAAGGATAGAGGGTAGAGAATGGAGACATTAAAGCTTTTAAAGTGCTCAGATGCTGTGATGATGAGTACCTGAGGGAAACCCATCAAGAGGAGCAGGTCCCCATTGAGTCAATGACTTGTGTAAGCTCACAAGTGGGATTTTTTATAGAGACTCTGCTGATTCTCTGTCACATATACTCCAAATTTAAATGAAATCAAGTGTTTAAAAAAACCAGGAAGAAAGCAAATGTGTTCAGTCTAACAATAAAATAACTGGGTTATTGGGCCAACAGATGATCACTGCTGTGCAGTGTACACGTTCATATGTGTATCACTTTACATTTTAGCTGCACAAAATGTTGATCCAAAATTAGGTGGACAATGCATTAAAAAAACCCGTCTCCAGTAGACTTCAAGAATATAGTAATGATTTTTTAAATCAATTTGTTGAAAGTGGAAATTAAAATCCTTCTGGCATGTCTTTCCCTATAGTGTAGTTTATATATGAAATCCTGCAGACTGTGCTGCACAGAGTTCACTGACAGTGCATCAAATAATGAGGCCATACGTTGATGAAAGGAATTTTAGTAAAATATGCCATTGGATATACAGCAAACAGATTTGATCAAAGCCCAGCTGCCGTATGAAGTACACATTTTTTTAACCATTACTAAACTGCATTAGCCTGAATTATTTGGAAAGTTATGATTTGACTTCTACACAGCTGACAATAAACTAAATAGTACTGGCAGTTAAGGAAACATGCTTTCAGGATTTGTAAAATAGAAAAAATAAAAAAAAAATTTATTATATTAAGATGCCAACTACAACGTGCAGTTGCCTCTACTCAACATTTGTAACATTCTGTTTTTATCGGAGAGTCTCACAGACTTTAGATTTTTATTTTTTAATCATTGCTGGAGAGGTAAGTGCAGTGCTTGGGTCAGGTACAAATTCTGCACTCAGGGAATGTGCCCCGATAGGGTTTGATCCTCAGCGGGGACAATGCATGGCAGCGACCGAGGGGATTCCTGTTCCCCTGTGTAGGAGTCCAGACTCAGGGTCTGGGCTGACCAGGGCAAAGTTCCCGTGTTTGGACAGGCTCAGGGGCTGCCCCCGGGGAGCGGGGGGCTGGGCGCGGGAGCGAGCGGGCAACGGAAAAACGGACACGGGGACAAACGGCCCCGGAGCTTCAGTTGCAGCGGCAGCAGCGGCAGCAGCGGCAGCAGCGGCAGCAGCGGCAGCAGCGGACGCAGCAGCGGCAGCGGCAGCACATACTCTATTGAGTCCCTCTCGCATCTCCTCTCCCTCTCCTGCTGTCCCGCACCCTCTCCCGCTCTCCCTTTCCCGTTGTCCCCTCCTCTCCCAGTCTCCCTCTCCCCCTGCCGGGCCATGTCCCCAGCCCGCCCCCGGCCCCCGGCGGGGCTGCCCCGTCCTCATCCCCGTCCCCGTCCCCGTCCCCGGCCGTCCCGCCGGGGTCTCGTCTCCGCCCGGCTCTGGTCGTGCTGGCGGTGGCGCTGCTGGGCGGGCATCAGTGCCTGGAGCTCGGGCGGCACCGCTGCCCTCTGGCTCCGCCTGGCCCGAGCCCGGCCCCGGCCCCGACGTGGGCTCCAGTCCCGGCCCCGGCCCCGGCTCCTCCCGGGCCCCGCGGAGGACACAGGCGGCGCGGCCGCTCCCGCCGCCCCCGCTGCGGCTTCCCCGGCCCGAGCTCCGCCGCTCGGCAGCGCGGCCGTCGGCCCCGAGCCGCCGCTGTCCCGTTCCAGGGACAGAACGCCTGGGGAGGGCCGGCCCGGGGCGCTCGGGGGGCGCTCGGGGGCCGCTCCTGGCCCCGGGCCGAGCGCTGACAGCCGCGTCCCGCCCGCAGGGAAGGCGCAGGAGGAGGCCCTGCAGGAGCGGTACCGGCTGGGTTCGCTGCTGGGCAGCGGCGGCTTCGGCAGCGTCTTCGCAGCCACGCGGCTCTCGGACGGCGCCCCGGTGAGCGGCGGGGCCGGCGGCGGGCGCAGGAGGAGGGGGCAGAGGAGGAGGAGGATTAGCAGGAGGAGGAGGAGGAGGTGGAGGGGGCGGAGGAGGAGGAGGATGGGGCCCGGCGGGGCGGGCGGCGCGCTCAACCCACTGCTCTCTCTTGCTTGCAGGTGGCCATCAAAAGGGTGCCACGGAACCGCGTCCGGCACTGGGGCGAGCTGGTGAGTGAGCGGGGCCAGCGGCAGAAGCCGGGCCGTGCCGGGTGGCGAGGAGCCGGGGCCCGGCAGGGTGGGAGCCACCGGGAGCCCTGCAGGGAGAGCGGGCATGGGCTGAGCGGGGCATGCAGAGCATCCCGGGCTGGCTGAGGGGTTCCCCAGCCCTGGCACGGCCTCAGCCCCACTGACGGCATCGCGCTCCTCCCGCAGCCCGACGGCACCAGCGCACCCCTGGAGGTCGTGCTGCTGGACAAGGTGTCCTCTGGCTGCACTGGTGTCATTCAGCTCCTGGAGTGGCTTGAGCTCCCTGACAGCGTCGTGCTGGTGCTGGAGCGTCCGGAGCGGTGCCAGGAGCTGTCGGGTTTCCTGGCGGAGCGGAGGTTCCTGCCGGAGGAGGAGGCGCGGGGGCTGTTCCGCCAGGTGCTGGAGGCCGTGCGGCACTGCACCAGCTGCGGGGTCCTGCACAGGGACATCAAGCCTGAGAACATCCTGCTCGACCTGGCCACCGGGCAGCTGAAACTGATTGACTTTGGCTGTGGCGCCTTCCTCCAAGACACAGCCTACACCCAGTTTGCAGGTGAGCCCTGCCGGGGGATGCTCCTGGGCATCTCATGGCCCAGCCGGGGTGCAGCCCTGGGGCTCCCCCTATTGCAGCCAGGATGGGATTAATGCTGGAGCCAAGCTGATTTGGGTGGGGGTGTGAGGGGGGCCAGCTCCAGCCCTGCCGACAGCCTTCAGCACCCACTGTGGCCTGGGCTAAGGCTGGAGCTGGGGCAGCCAGCCTGACAAAAACCCCAGTGGGGGTAGCAGAGAGGGGGGTCTGACCCTGTGCCCTGGATGGTTTGGTGTGCAGGCGAGAAGGGCTTGGACTGCTCTGCTCCCATTGTTTGCATTGACTGGTTAACATTTTTGGGGGGCCGTGCAGGCGGGGAGTAGAGTGGGCTTTCTCCACCACTGGATGAGTTTTGCTTTTGTGTGTCATGGTTGGGCCTTCCCAGGATTTCTGCTGCCCTCTTCCAACACCAGTGGCTTCTTTTCCAGCCCCAAGTCTGTACACAAGTCCCAGTTGCTGGTGAGAGGGCAGCAGTCACCCTGTGTGCCACTGGGGCAGCCCCCACATGCCATGGGGTGCTGGGGCCAGGCTCTGGGAGCAGCAGCGTCCCCCTGATGAACTCTGTCTGTGTTCCACAGGAACCCTGTCCTACAGCCCACCAGAGTGGATCCAGCACCAATGCTACCACGGCGAGGCAGCGACGATCTGGTCCCTGGGCCTCCTGCTGTACCACCTGGTCATGGGGAAGCACCCATTCAGGAGGGGCCAGGAGATCATCTGGGGGCGGATCTTGTTCCCACGACGGCTCTCTCAAGGTGGGTCCTCATCTCTGGCCATGGGGGCAATACCAGTGCTGGGAGACAGCAGCAGCTCATGAGCATCCTGCTCTGGCAGCTGCTGAGGAGGTGGCACATGTCCTGCTCTCCTGCTCTCCTCCAAACACAGAATCCATGGGGAAGTTTAGGCCCAGCTCTGGGCACACCCAGCATGGCCTGGGCATGGGAACAGGGGGGCAACTTCTCCAACTGACTGGTGATTTCTGGTTTGTTTCCCCAGAGTGCCAGGATCTCATTAAGAGGTGTTTGTCCATGCAGCCCTTGGACAGGCCATCCTTAGAAGAGCTTTTCCGTGATCCATGGGTGCAGGGTGGTCTTCTGCCCTAGAAGATGGGAGAGATCAACGTGCACAGTTGGATCCAGGGGCCTGGCAGGTAACAGCTCCACACTTGTCCTGGCAATCAGTGGCAAAGCCAACCAGACTGGTTTTGTCCTGCCTGTGTCACTGCCCAGGGGTCATCAGATGGGAACACGCAGCCCTTGTGCTGGAGCTGAGCTGCTCTGCCCAGCACTGGTGGCCACCATCTGAGCTGGTTTTGCTTGTCCTGGTTCCCTGACAGCTGGGGCCCTGGGCAGAACCCTGACAGCCTGGGCTCACCTCAGGGAAGGAGGAGCCCCTGGAGAAGCTGTACCAGGTGGGGCTGCTGCTGCTGGGGACAGTGAGGACGACATCAAAAATGACAACCTCTTCCTCCACCTGGTCACCGGCAGCTGAGGATGATGGACTTTGATTCTGGCGCCTTCTCCAAAGCCAGGCTCCACAGGGAATTTGCAGGTGAGTCCACACGCAGGGGGATGCTCCCAGATTTGGGCATTGCACAGCCTGGCCGGGAACCAAAGCTTCCCCCTTTGCTGGGGAGGATGCAGCTGATCCTTCAGTCGGCTGCCAGGCTGCTTTTGGCAAGGCTGGGGGGATGGGCTGGGGTGCTGATGAAATGGGAGTGGGCTCCTGGCCCTGCCAACAGCCCCAGCACCCACCGTGCCCCGGGCTGGGGCTGGGGCAGCCAGCCCGACACAAACAAACCCCCATGGTGGGAGCAGAGGTGGGACTCCAGAACCTGTGCAGGGGCTGCTTTGCTTTGCAGGCAAGGAAGGGCTTGGGCTGCTCCACTGCCCCTGTTTGCTTTGGGATCACCGTTATTTTGGAGGGCAGTGCAGGGGGGAAGGGAGACAGCCTGGGCTTCCCTCACCTGTGGGTGGGTTTTTCCCTGGCATGCAGGGGTTGGGCCTTCCTTAATCCCCTGACAGAGATAAGATTTTTGACCTTTTTTCTTGTTCCCCTTTTTGTCTGTAATCTATTTTCAATAATTTGTTGTGTGTTTTTCTAGAGGAAGCGTTCGAGGTGGGGTCCAGTTTGGATGGGGAAGTGCTTGGGAGCAGCTGGGGCGTGGATGGGCCGTGCCCTTGGAGAAGGCTGAGGACATCGTTTGGGACCAGCTTTTCTTCCAGCGGAGGATGGCGTGAGGTGGGTCCGGTCTGCTTGGCATGGTGGGATCAGAGCTTTGGGGAGATGGCAGCGAGCACAGGAGCATCCTGCTCTGGGCAGCTGCTGAGGGCTGGATGTGCCGTGGCTGGCTGCAGGCTGGGCACATGTCCTGCCCTCCTGCTCTGCTCCCACAGGCAGCAGGGATGGGCAGCTCTGGGCACAGCTCTGGGCACGGCCAGCATGGCCTGGGCACCGCGGGCGGCTGGGACAAGGGGACAGGAGCCTTCAGCTGACGGGCGCTTTCTGGTTTCTCTCCTTGCAGCCGGGCTCTGCGGGTGCTGAGGCTGCTCTGGGCTCTGCCAGGGCTCTGCTGGAGCTCAGCACCGGGCTGCAATCAGCCAAAGAAGAAATGGGGTGACCTGCAGCACAGACCTGCTTGAGCATTTCAGCAACACAGCTCAAGTTTGCAGAGTGTACACCTTCAAGGGCAAACATGACACCACCCAAAAATTAAACTTGTTCAATAGCTTCTGAAATGAAATCAATCTGGGATGACCCCAAATGACATTTTGCAGCTTGCTCAAGCTGTAGCTCAGCCCTTCTCTGAACTGTTCTCTCCCCCACCTGCCTTTTACTTCCCAACTGCTCCCTCTTGTCCCCCAGTGAGTTCCCAGCCCATGGCAGTCTCCATCACACTGTTGCCTTCCTTGGTGCCCCTCACCATGAGGAAGGCCGAGCCCCAGGCTTAGGGACTCATCCTGTCACTTGCTGAGGAGCAGCAATGTCTCAGAGGTCCAGTGGGATTTTAGTGTCATTCAGAGCTGCTTTCCAGCCCTCAGCTGTCCTCACTGCTGAGTTCCCACTCCCTTTTCCTCGTCCTTGCAGCAGGATGAGCTCTGTGAATCCCCTTGAGCCTCCCCACTCTGCCCAGCCCACGCACCCACCTCAGTTATGCTGAAGCTGCAGCTTCTCTGTCTCCTGTGGCACACCAGTCCAGTCCCCTGTGCGGGGAGCCCCAGCCCCAGAGCACAGCACTCAGCAGTGCACTCCGGGCTGGAGCAGCTGCTCTGCAGCCATGGCTTGGCTCTTTGTGGCAAGGGAATGCTCCCTGTTTGCAGCTGTCCCTGCAGGATGGCCCCAGGGCAGAGCCCAGCCGGGCTCCCACTGCAGCCCCTGAAGCATGGGGCAGACAGTGGTCCCAGAGCTGGGGTTCACGGGGAGCACCCGGAGCTGTGGCTTTCAGTCAGTGTTGGCAAATGTTGTGTTCTCATCTCCTGCAGCCTGTGGGGAAAGCAGCCTGTGCTGCCAGGCCTGTGTGTGCCAGGGGCTCTTGGATGTCTCTGTACCCATGGACAGAAGGCTCTGTGTGTGCCAGGGGCTCTTGGATGTCTCTGTATCCAGGGACAGAAGGCTCTGTGTGTGCCAGGGGCTCTAGGATGTCTCTACCCATGGACAGAAGGCCCTGTCTATGCCAGGGTTTCCATAATGTCTCTGTACCCATGGGTATGGAATAGCATGGACACTGAAAGTGTCAGTCCCGTTGCTTGCACGCTCCTTCCTTTGTGCACAAGACACATCCAGGCACACCCCCATGTACAGATACATTAAAAGGACAGGGAGGGACAGAGATTTCCCACAGTACTCCAACTTTGGCATAACTCACCTTTTAGCTGGTGGCCAGGGGATTTTTTTCCCAGCTCTGTGTGAGAAGGTGTCCAGGAGCTGAAGCAGCAGCATTTAGAAGCAGTTTCAGGATTTCTAGGCAGGAAGTGGAGCTGACAACCATCCACGTAACTCGCCGTATTCATCAGGATGTGCTGCTGGTTCTTTGGGAATATGGCCCAATGGAGAGACGAGACTTGGAAAAATCCCAGCTCTCTGTGGGTTTGTTCAAAGGGGGAGCAGCAGAAACACTTTGTGTGTGCTTTGGGGACACAAGGTCCAAGGAGCTGCGGTGGCAGAGGGTGACCTGGGCTGGTGGCAGGTGAAGTCCTGGTTCATGGCATCCCAGAGTGGCACAGGACAAAGCTCCAAGCACTCCCAACCCCACTGATGAAGTCTTTGTGATGCTGCACATCCTATAGGAAAAGCTGCTGTCACACAATGCACTGGGATTTCTAAGTTTCATTTTAATTACTTTAGGTCCAAGTTTCAAACTGCAATGTTTTTGTTCTCAAGACACAGTCGTGCACAATCCATCTCTCATCCTCCTATTGCTTCAACAACAATTTAAAAAAATAAATCTTAATATTGGAAACAAAACCCAGTGTCTTTAAAAAAAGAATGCTGGGGTCAGTCAGTAAGATGGATCCAGGCCATCAGAACAGGCACAAAGTAAATGAGTTCTCCTTTTAAAAAGATCAGTTACCTCTTAAATCCAAAGTTACAGAAGATTTCATTACACATTTGTTTCTTTTTGTTTTCTCTTTCATATTTTTCTCATTTTTAAAATTTTTTTCTATTTCTTTTTAAGTAGATAACACATCATGTAAAACAGGTAAGATTTTTCAGCAAAAATCAGATTTTTCAGCAAAAATAAGATTTACAGCAAAATAAGATACATTTCTGATAAACAATGAAAATATTTACTCCTCTGTTTAATTTTCTCTGGATACCCTGCGGTAAAAAATCTAGCAGATATGAGAAGAGGTGTCAAGTGTTTGCTTTGGACTAAGCTGGAGTTCAGCACTGCTGACATCCTGATCCAGCCAAGAGTTGCAGAATTCTTTTGCACATCCCGAATGTGTTTGCAGGCACAGCACCTGCAGTGCTGACACACCAGTGCACGTGAATAACTCTGTTACTCCCTCACAGAAGTTGGGCTCTGCCCCAGAGCGAGGTGCTCCAGCCCTTTGCTCCTGGTTCCCGTGGGGAGCAGCTCCCTTCCCTCTGGCTGAGCTGCTCAGGCAGAGCCCGGCAGCTCCTGGCCCTGCAGGGCTGAGGCTTTTCCCCGTTGCTGGGCACAGACTGATGGAGCAGCACCGCTGAACACGGGCACACACAGGGACCAGCAGCAGCTGCCTTTGGCCACCTGAGGCTCCAAGGCCCAAACTCAGAGCAGACAGGACTGGAAGAGACTCACAGGCTCCCTGCTGGCTGTGCTGCCCCACTTGTGCCCACCTGGGAGCCCCCAGGGCCAGCAGGGACTTGAGATGGCAGCCCTGGGCTCCTGGAGCTTGTGCAAGGAGTGGGGCTGGGGACTCCCTGTCCATGGGGAGCTTCCAGATGGAAAAGGCTGCTGTGCCCAGGCAGCTCCAAGGGCACAGAAAGGAGGGTCTCCACCACGGGATCTGTGCCAGTCCCACAGTCCTGGGCAGCAGCCACCGAGCCCTGGGGGAGCAGAGGGCACAGCAAGAGGGACAAAAGCAGGCAAGGCCAGAGACTGGAGAGAGCCAGACCCGGCAGCAGGAACAGCTGCTCCATTGCACTCTTGGAGAAAGCTCTTGGCTGCTTCAAAGCGCTGAAAGGCGTGCAGGGCAGAGAGGAGGCCACACCAAACACTGCTCCTGTTTCCACAGCCTCCCCTCTCCGTGTCCCAGAAGGAATTGGATGGACTGTGCTCTTCTCTCCGAGTGTCTCGTTCAGCACGAGCGGCTGAGCGCCAGGAGCTGAAGGAGCTGAAGCCTCAGGCCTCAAGAGCTGGGCCTGAGGAGACACTGTGAGCAAATGAATGCTGCTAACATGGACCTGGCTGAATGCAGCAGATGGAATCATGGAATCACAGAATCCTTTCTGTTGGAAAAGACCTCTGAGCTCATCCAGTCCAGCCGGTCACCCAGCAGGTTCGAGCCCAGCACTAAACCACGTCCCTGAAGTGCCAAGGCCTGGACAACAGCCCTGAGTGAGGCCCTGAGCCAAAGGTGGCCTCTGGATGAACCTTCCAACCAAAGGTTATCTTTGCATCTGCTCACTTGTCACTGTAGAGCAGGACGGGAACGAAAATGACTCCAAATCAAAGGCAAAGAGAATGAACTCCGATCTATTTCAAATGCACCGCTCCATTTATAGAGAACATCGTGCGGACTGATTTCATTGGTCTTAGAGTAAAAACATCTCACACCACTGGTGTGCAGTGAATGACGCACGGTGGCAGAACCCATCTATAAACAATGTGAACAACAAGATAGATTAGAGAATTATTTACATTCTTTCCCAACTGTCTCCCAGGCTCTCGCCTGGTTAGAAAACCTTCTCTTTTTCTCTCTGACTGAACTGAGAATATCCACACCCTGCTTTCTGGGATTTCTGGCCCTGCCTCCTGTCCCAGAGTTTGGCAATTCCCCTTGCACAGCGTGCTGAGCTCTCCATGACCAGCTCGAGAGGTTTCTCAGCTGTTGCGTCCTGTGGCATGGCACAAGAATCTGCCTCCAATTAGCTCGGGAGAGCAGCTCCAGACACATGGGTTTGGTTGAGTAAATGCTATTTGTTTGGTGGGTAATGATGTTTTTCTAAGCTTATGCTTTATTCATAGCATGAGTGACATTTCTGCAAGAGGTAGTGATGTGTCTCTGGGTCTTAGTTCTGTTCTGGTTTTGGAAAATACACTTCAAACAGCTATAGCATTACACATTAGATAACCGGCGTATGAGTAAAATTACAGTAATAACTAGGGGCTTATGAATTAAATGAAATAAATATAGACACTAGGTTTTAAAAACAACAGGCCTTTACTATGATGAAAGGAATAATTTCGATTCAAGGGTGGAATAGATCTTGGGTTTGAATTTAATTATATGTTACAGTTTTGCAATTATCATTGTTGGATTACTCATGGGATTAAAATGCACATCTTTTAAAATGAAAGGTAGAAATGCAGCTTTTTAAACATTTCATTTCAAGATCATTAGGTACATTATTACCTCAGCTACAAGACAATTTCATTTTTGCTCTGATCCTCTTTGATTTCTAACAGATAGGAAACAGCCTTCAGTAGTCTCTCTTCATAGTGTTTCTTTTTCTGTATTCCCATGTCTCGTCCTAAATTGCTTCTATTGAAGATCTGCAGTGGCCCAAATGACCATATTTGAGCTCTGAATTTTTTGTATCTCTCTTCCTGTTTTTTCTTTTGGCCTGTTTTCAGATTAATAATGTGAGACTAGATAAGCTTCATGGAAAAAAAAGAGTCTATTTCATCATGTTAACCCAATAATACTATCAGGCAGCATCAAACAAACAAGCTGTGTGTTTCTCCAGAGCCCTGAGATGAATACCTTTTTTGAAACATGGAGATTTATATTCCTGTGGGAATGTAAGTGATATCAAGGGCAGCAGATTTTGAGTGCAGCTGTAGTTACCATTAACAGAGGTAAGTATTTGAAGGAATTTTGATATTTCAGCCATGGTTTATTATCAAGGATCTCTTGTGTGAAATATACCAACCAGAACATAGATGACCATTGATTGCTACATTTGGCTTCATTAAAAAAAAAAAAAAAAAAGGAAGAAATTTCTTAAATGCATTATGTTTTTAATATTTAAGAAGTAAGTTCATGGAAACCTGGAAACTCATACTCAGGTGCTGTGAATCACAAGAGTTTCTTGTGGAACAAAGCACAGCCATCTATACTGTGTGTGTATCTGAGTGTGCGTGGGTTACTTTTTTGTGAATCGTGCATCTTTTCTATCTTTAGATTGTTATTAATAGAAGAACTTTAAAATTCCTTTCACATTGATAGCCAGAATTTTGGATCAAATACATAGAAAGAAATACAGAAGTGTGGGCATTTCTGAGGTTCTAGAGTTCCCCATATGACCAAGCAGTAGAGTTTATAATCTCTGTATTTTAACTTTCCTTGTCCGGTAATATGGACTAGAAAAATAAGATTTGTATATAGAGTCTAAAAGCATAGAAGATTAATAGTTTGAAGTACTGCCTTCAGCTTTCACAAAATTCATGGAGAAGTGAAGACTAACAACATTAAGGAGGTGTTCAATAGCTCTGTGTGATTGACCAAAGCAGTTTCATTAGATTTTCTTTTCCCTCTTTTTTTTTTTTTTAATAATTTAAGCTGTGCTTTTGCCAAATACCAGTCTCAGAACTTTGCACCCTACATTCTGACAAGAGGCAGCAGTATAAAAGAGGTGGGAAGAGAGGCTTTAGCAATATATTTTCTCCTTTTGCCATTCTCCCAAGGCAAAACCTGGAGTCTTTCTGAAGCCATTGGCCAGCATTTACTCTTAATCTCCAGCCTGTATCTACATATTAATTTTTTAAAAATTGTATTCAATGGATCATGTAAATAAGTCTGCTGTCCAGCAATTATTCATGTAAGATGCAATGCAACCAAATTGTATTGTGATTTTCCTATTGCAAAATCTTGTCCTTTTTAAAAAATTTACTAATATTTTATTTTTCTGAAGGCAGAGTGGATGCAGACAATGTACCTGCCAAAGTCAGAGAGATTGCAGACAGGGTTTCCAGCTTTTAAGTTTCCAGGACTTTGTGTATTCAGATTCAGGCATTCTAACTTTGAACATGCAGCCATTTAATCTTGCAAAGACAAAGGTTGTATTGGCATGGAAGCAAATACAGAAATGCACTCTGTAAGGCCATGAAAGAATGTCACTGCATTACAGCAGCCTAACAAGGTATCATACATCAGCTGAAGCATTGTAATTGTCTGTCTATGCACTTGAGCTTGCCCAGAGCGAGGTAAACATCCATATGCTCCAGGGATTACTCATTAAATGAAGCATTATGGTTTAGTACTGAGAAATCTCTGCTGTCCTTCCATTATTTTCTACTTAAATGATCATTTTCTTCTGTATAACAGTAAGTTTTAATTACGCGATTTGCTATGTGTGTATGTTGGATGTTTTTCAGTTGCTCATGCAGACTGTAGACAAACACATACATGTGTGCAGACACAACATTTTCCCTGCTATAATTTGGTATTTCTGGCACTTTGCAATAGTAGGGTCAAAGCCAAACTGTAGCTACCTCTGGAAAATCTTACAAGTAGCTGTAATTGAAAAAGGCAGTATAACTTTTCTGTTTTAAAACCTAGTGGAGACTTTTTTTCAGAAAATTGAATGCTTTTCATCATTGCTTCAATGTGAGTTTTTGATGAAGTTATGGAACTTTTGAATGTGTGTATTTTTTGAAACAATTCTGAAACTCATTAGGCAGTAACAGAAATGCCTTTACATTATCGTGATCCACTGCTAACTCAAAATTTGACTTTTGATAGATGTAGTAAAAAGAATGAAATTATTCTGAATTCTAAGTAAGTAAATACAACTAGTTTGATCCTCCAGGATAATTACAGTTTATAATACTGAATTGAAAAGTTTATTGTGGTTGTAAAACAAAAGGAACTTTTTGATAGGGCTTACTGTTGTAGTTCTGTGAGATGCAATCCTTTTGGATATTTCCTACCCCTCATGATTCACTCTGTTGCTAATGAAGCTGTATTCTGACAGGCCTTTAAATTAATGCCTATGCCTGTATGAAGCACAAGTATGGAGTACATAAAGTACAATTGTTTTAAGTATTTATATTTGTCTACTGATGCACTAGAATCTAACAAACTCAAAGGAGGAATCCCTTTCACGAGCTGTAAATTTCAAAAGTTCTGACCTATTGACTTCATGAGAGCAAAAATTCTCCAGTGGGAGTAAGATGTTCATCATGCCTTAACATAAAGTCCAGGAGTCAGGGAAATGCCTGGCTGGAATAAACAAGCAGCTCATCCAGTCTGCCATTCTGGCACCAAGGGCGGGTAAGACCAGATGTTTCAACGGAAGGCATAAATCTTCACAATTTTACTGTTCTGTATTGCAAGATGATGTTTCTTACATCACTCACACCTTGAAACCTGAAGATTAAGAGAGCTTATAACTCTTACTTCCTCATAGTCAGTTTATAACATAAATCTTAAAGCACATTTCTTAAATTATTCAGTAATTTTGAAAGCAGATTTTAAAGATACATTATCAACTGGTGCAAAAGTAAAACGCTTCACCTCCATGCTGCCTTTATTAGAGTAAAAGTTGTGAATATGAGAAATCCTGGTCATTTCAGTAAACTAAAAGTGAATTTTACTGCAGTGTGAGAGAGGCAAAGGGCCTTGTCAAGGAGAGATGTGACAGATCTCCCCAGCTGCTGGGTGCTGGGATGCCTTTTCCATCCTACCTGCCTGCAGGTACTCACCAGTTCATGTGTGGGAACCCTTCTGCTACCAATCCTGAGCCACTGATGGCTGTGAAACTGAAGGGTTTGTCTTTCACTGATCTCAGCTCTGATTTTGGCCCATGTTTGCCAGCCTTGGCAAATGCTTACTCTGTTGAATTGAACTTAGTTTGTTCAAAGCTGATCCTGGATTCTCACCAAAGATTTAGTTGTGAAATATCTTGTCTTGTGCAGTGACCATAGCAAGATATTTCTCTTTGGCAGCAAACACTCATTAGAACTGATGACTACTATCACCTTCTTAACTTTCTCTTTACCAATTTCCACTTAATTTCCCACTCACTCCGTGAGACAATTATACAAAATAAATAATGAGGTAGCATATGTAATGCAGCTAATGTTGAAACAGTTGGATGAGCATCAAACTAAATCCGAATTTTCCTTTTTTTATTGCCCAATGGGAGCTACTTTCTGGCTAATGTTATGAAGGTGGTGGTGTATGAGGGGAAATTAATACATTATCACATTGCACTATTGGTATTGGAAGTGGTTCTTCACACACTGGGTAGCAGACATATAAACTTGTTTGCCAGATGGTGTTGCAGATGCAAGAATTTTACAAGGGCTCAGAGGGATGCTGGACAAGTACTTGAAAGTGATATCTACTTGGGGGTTGCAAAATAGACAGGCCACAATAGGCTCAGGAAATCTCCTGAGCTGAAAATAGATGGAGGGGGGGGGGGCACTAAGGGTAGGGAAATATCGTATATAAATGTTCTATATTTATTCTTCTTGCTGTTGAAAAGAGACCACTAGACTGGATGAGCCTTTAGTTTTGCCATTACAAACATTTTTATATTCTTATTTAAGTAACAAGTTGTTGTGTGAGAGGATTTTTCTGGAACAGGAAATTAATGTTGAAGGTGGAGAAAACCCAGAACTGCTTAAATGTAGAAAATTAGTAATATGTTTTGTGATCCATATTGCTAAGGAAAGAAAAATGAGAGACCACTTTAATGCTGAAAGAATATCAAATGTGAATACTTTCTCAGTTACTGACTGCCTAAGTTTGCAGTCTTGCCTTTTTAGCTTTTATATTTCACCTTATATTACCGTCAGGAATAGATCTTCATTGTTTTGTGGTGACTTCTACTGGTAGTTCACCAGGTACATATAGAAGGCATTTTCTGGTCTAGCTGTCTGTCTCCTACATCCTACATGCTTCTTTCTGTGGTAGAACTTAAGTTCCGTAACTTGCACTACAGTACGCATATACTATTGATAAAGGAAAAAACGGCTGTAGCACTATGTCTGCTAAAGATATTCTTCTTTTTCAGAAAGCAGATCCTTATGTGGAACAATTAAAGGAGACATGGTCAAGTTATAGTTCATGGGTCAGTTTAGTGACTCATGATACTGAAATGTTTTAAGCACTTACTTTAATCCTGTTTTTTTCATTTGTCTCATCCTTCATTGGGGTTGGCCTTGCATGCTGAATTCTTTTCTTTTTATTGCTTTATGGTTTTTAATGTCTGCACAAACTCCTCTGAAAAACAAGAGTGTGGTTGAGGTGCCTCTAAAGAAACAGAGATGCCAGGGCTTGAGTGGGCTTTTTGAATTCACTCACTCTGCATGTCCTGACTACCAGAGCTGGGTTATAACTTGCAAAAGTCACTAGAAACAGCTGACTTTCTTATCATCCATAAAATTTAAATTTGCATCTGGCAGACTTTTTGTTGCCAAAAAAGTTTAGGAAAAAAGTTACGGTTATCATTGTTACTATTGCCCTTCTTAATTTTATTAGGATTAATGATGATGGTGAAAATTATAACTGTCCTTACTCCCAGAATTGCTCTACTTGATATTAAGAAGACCAAAACTCTGCTGCAGTGGTTTCTTTTGCATGTTTTAATGTTTTAATGGGTAATATCAGCTACAGACTTTTATCAGCTGTCTGAAGTTACTGCTTGCTGATCATTAGCATGACTACAACCCATGAGTTTATAGATATCCTGAGACCATTCAAGAATAAGTTCTGCGAGAAGGTATTTTTCCAGAAAATCTATCTGTAAGGAAAACGGCTTTTTGCATCCTGCCAGTGTATTAGTGGTGTGAGACAATAGCAATTCAACAGTCATTTTCTTGGTACAAGTTATTAGTCATCTTTGTTCTTTTGAGGAGATATTTTCAGTGGTTTGGGTTTGGGGTTTTTTGGTTTTTTTTTTTTTTTTTTTTTTTTTTTTTTTTTTTTTTTGGCATTAATGGCACTTCTGTCACCATCTGGCTTAGTCAATTACAGATCTCCAGAATAACAAACCTCACAGTTTGCATGTATGTCTCTGTTTTTCTTGGGGTCCGGAGAAATGTGACTATTCTGCATTTCCTAGAAAGGGAGTTGTGAGACCTCAGCCCTCATTGCACATTACACAGAAAGAATCTGTAATGAGCTCTTTCTGTGCCTCAGGAGGAGCACAAAGCAGCTGGAGCGGGACTAAGAGTCCAGACAGCTGAGCTCAGTGGGGATGGAGGATGGTCAGCACTAGAGAGAAAATGTTCGATAGCTTGTCAATTCATGACCCTGAGGTCCGAGAGGCTTCCATTCCCTCGGACAAATGCTGATCCCCATTAATATGAATGGTTGAACTTCATTTGACATCAGTCAGTCCAGGGTCTGAGTGCAAGTACATTATTCCCCGTGCCATTAATGCAAGTCACATACCCCAGCTAGGCAGATAAGGGAAATAGAATTTTCAGTAGTCATTGTTGTTTTGCTTTGCAGTACTGTGTGGAGGTGGTCAACTCCTCATGCTTGATTATCTTCAAGATATTTGTTGCACTTTATAAAGTTCATCAGCAAACTTGTGCTTGCTTCTTAAAAGTAGTCTGCTGTGTCATGTAGCCCATTTGACTGGGTAGAAAGAAGCATGTCATGTTTAAGATAGTGACACTGATAATTAGCTGTTACTATCTAATTCCACTTCTTTTTTTCACTTCAATTCCTCCTAGAATATCTAGTGAGTACATTTAGCATCAGTTTCCCCAGCAGAAATAGTAGGCACACATTTTCTTTACAATGACTCCATAATGTATGTACTAGTTACTGTTATATTTTAAGTTGAATGTATGAAAGGTATTATATAAGTTTTGAAAACTACCTTAATAGTGTTTTATTCTTCTCTAGGCACAGGAATTTTGATTTTGTATTGTGATTTAAATAGACAATAACTAAAAGTGAAGGCTTTAGTTTCTTAATTGGTTGTCACATATTTTAGGGGTGGTTACCATTTAGTTTGGTAAAGGATCTGAAGACTCAGATTCCTTTTGAACAGCCAATATCTAGTTTTTCTGATGATTTATTCATAGCAGTTAGGTTTTTGCAATTCCTTGTGAGGAAATTGCCCTTCATAGGATCTGTCTATGTAAGGTTGTTGTATAATGCATGCTCATTTGCTTAGTTGTATTTGTAAGCTCCAGCTGTGCCCATCACTTGCTAAATCTGTCATTAAAGGATTTTGTTTTTAATTCTGCCTGGCTTTGTTTTCAGATGTCTCTGAATTCCTTCCTGTGTTGAGTCACAACTGTGAAAAGAGAAATCTCCCTCTTTAATTCAAGGGGTCAGTGGTTTAAAAGCACTAAAGCCTGGTGGGGAACAGCTTAAGGAAGGTAGTTAATCATAGTGACCCCAAGACTTCATAAACTTACACAAGGCTCATCTGACAGGCAGAGTCCTGGATATCTTCAAGCCCTGGTTTCTTTGAGGAGTAGCTCTTTTACCAGGGAGTGGAATCCTCTATGGAACAAGCACCAGTGATGGGTCTTTGCCACCTGCTCAGCTGTGGCTATAGAAGCACAACTTAATTTTCTCCACCACATTTCTTTTTCTAGCTAAGCCAGCATGGAGCCCAATTCCTTTCTAGTAGTTTTTTTTCCCTGCAATGTTGAGAAATATTTAATGTGGTAACTACAATGGCTTCCACTTCCTGGTGTCACTGGGACATAATAGACTGGCAGGAAAGAGCTGCTGATCTGGATAGAAAAGAGAGGTCAGGAGGGAACACACAGATGGTCTTGTGTGCTGGGCGAGCAGAAGTCATTGGCGTGGTTTGGGTGTCAATAATTCATCCAGTGGCATTTTTCACCCAGCTTCTTCAGACTCCAGTGGGGAAATCTTGGAATAAATCCCCCTCTTGTCTCCGTGCAGGCAAAAGCCTTATTTCACATACCATGTTAATAACTTTGACACTCAGCTGTGGGCTTAGTTTTCACGGGATGGGCAAACCAGGACCATGTGGGTGAACTGTACGTGGAAGCTGTGAGATACTGAATTAAGTGATACAGCTAATGCAGTGCCTGTACCTATGCTGTGTGTACTCCACTTGTCCTATGCACACATTGCTATTCTTGGTACAGGGGTTGATTATCTGCCTATGGATCAGTTCTTGAATTGCTTCAGCTTTTGGACAGTGTTATAAAAGACAAGTGATCCTGTTTTCAGTCAGATTTTAATAGTGAAGTAGTTAATTCGTAAGCAGCTCAGGTAGACATTGCCCTTATCAGAAGAGTCCTTGGGAAGAGAAGGTCACTAGAGAGTAGAAAAAGTCATTTGATGGCTGTCAGACATCCAAGTTTAAGTGGAAGGGTGTTGGATGTTGAGCAAGACCTTCAGTGTGTGATTCAGTTCAGTTATTAATTTGTCCATTAACTGCTAAAGGAAATAGCAGAAAAATTAGGATTGAAGGAGACATGAGGAAGTCATATGATTTTGTTTGTATTTCAAAGGATGGATAACTTCAGCTTTGGATTAGATTGCTTAGAGCTATGTCCAGTCAAGCTTCAAATGTCTGCAAAGATGGAGAATCCACAATTTCTCTGAGCTCCTGTTCCAGTGTTGACAATCCTTTCATTCCCTGAGGAATGAAACCTCAGAAGTCCCTCAAGATTGAGATTGCCTCATCATCTTAGGGGACAAATGACTTAGGGGAAAAGGAAATGAGAAGTGTTTTACATCCTGCCTTTTTAATATTGGTCTTCTGGTTATGGAAACTAACTGGTTAACCATCTAAATTTTTCCTTTTTTTTCAGTGAAATACTGATTCATCCTTGCACACTGTGTCCTCACAAGACACAGGAAAGTTATTGTGATTTTAAACTAAAGTGGAAGTATTTCTGTGTTGAATGGAGGAGGTGATGCATGAATTCTTGGTTTCTTTTTCAGTATGGCTGTTTCAGATTCCAGGAACTGTCATGATAGCACCCCTCATAAAGCAGCTTAAAAATAGCAAAACAACTGTTGCACCAAATATAAAGTGATTCCTGCTGTGTCACAAACAGAAAGGTTTTTGAAGCTCTGAATAGATAGCAGCATGTTGTAACCCTTGAAAATGGTAAAATTGATGATCAGAGGACACAGGGCTGTTAAAGCTTTGATGACCTGCTGTCTGAACCCATACTGGCAGTGTGTTTTTCCTTACACAGCTCTGTGAAGTTCTTTATAGAAAATGAAACTGTGATTGTAATTTTCTGCAGTTTGCACAAGCACTTAAATCACAAATAAAACACTGTAAAAAGTGGCATGTGAGTCATGGATCTCCCTGCAGGAGTTCCAAGTCTGTTGTCCCTGTGGAGAAGGTTGGCTGTGTGACTAGGGGGATGTGGGTACTGGTCCTGACGGCTAGTGTGATGTTATCCAAGGGATGTCATCTCCGATGGCAGCATTAAAAGAAATCCAGCTACCTCTAACAAGGATAGAGGGTAGAGAATGGAGACATTAAAGCTTTTAAAGTGCTCAGATGCTGTGATGATGAGTACCTGAGGGAAACCCATCAAGAGGAGCAGGTCCCCATTGAGTCAATGACTTGTGTAAGCTCACAAGTGGGATTTTTTATAGAGACTCTGCTGATTCTCTGTCACATATACTCCAAATTTAAATGAAATCAAATGTTAAAAAAAAACAGAAAGAAAGCAAATGTGTTCAGTCTAACAATAAAATAACTGGGTTATTGGGCCAACAGATGATCACTGCTGTGCAGTGTACACGTTCATATGTGTATCACTTTACATTTTAGCTGCACAAAATGTTGATCCAAAATTAGGTGGACAATGCATTAAAAAAAAACCTTCTCCAGTAGACTTCAATAGTATAGTAATGAATTTTTAAATCAATTTGTTGAAAGTGGAAATTAAAATCCTTCTGGCATGTCTTTCCCTATAGTGTAGTTTATATATGAAATCCTGCAGACTGTGCTGCACAGAGTTCACTGACAGTGCAACAAATAATGAGGCCATACGTTGATGAAAGGAATTTTAGTAAAATATGCCATTGGATATACAGCAAACAGACTTGATCAAAGCCCAGCTGCCATATGAAGTACACATTTTTTTAACCATTACTAAACTGCATTAGCCTGAATTATTTTGAAAGTTATGATTTGACTTCTACACAGCTGACAATAAACTAAATAGTACTGGCAGTTAAGGAAACATGCTTTCAGGATTTGTAAAATAGAAAAAATAAAAAAAATATTTTATTATATTAAGATGCCAACTACAACATGCAGTTGCCTCTACTTAACATTTGTAACATTCTGTTTTTATTGGAGAGTCTCACAGACTTTAGATACAGCTGTGAGTGCCTGCAAGCATTTACACAAAATTACAAACTGTTGGGCAATACATTAATGCTTACATGAGATAATATAGCTACAAATTTTAGTACAATAAAGCATTAGCTGTGAAATGAAATTTACCTTTTAAATATTTATGTAAATGTAAATCTTTGTTCCTTTATTTCTTTCTGCTTTGGGGAGGGTTTGTTTTAGGGTTGTTTTGGTTGAGTTTTTGATTTAGTAGGGTCTGCTGAGTTGTGATGGTGTGCATGATCTGCAGGTTGTGCCTGCACACAGAGTTGGCTGTCTGGTGGTGCCTCAGATGTGTGTATGGCTGAAATGTGTAATCTGTTGCTGTATAGTGTGCAATTAATGGAGCCATACAGCACTAGGATCTGGCTGAGGTCTGGATTGCTTGGATCAAGGACAGGAGAGCCCCACCTACTTGCATCTGTAGATGTATCCATGCAGAAACTCACAGGCTGTTCCCTTTCAGAGTATGCACTGCTATCCACCTTCCTGCTGTGTCCTGCAGAGCTGTAAGTCTGGATTTGATATATCACAGATTTCACCAGAGTGCTGCACTACTGTCCCTTCAAGCTGGGTTTTTCACAAATGTACAAAAGTCATGATAGGGCAAGTTCAAGTAACTAATCTGTAGAATACCCCATTGCCACTAGTTACTGGTAATGCCCAAAAATATCAGCCAGTTCAGACTTCTGGTCCCTGCTAGAGGACCGATGCTTCACTCCTGCATATTTTGGAAGGTCTCCTATGAAAGGAAATAGCAGAGAACGGTTTTTCCATAGCAAAACACTGGCAAGAACTCCTGGAGGCGAAAATGAGACTGTAATCCTTCCTTTGTGTTGGCCAAGGTAGGTTTATGTTTCTTCCAGCAGAAGAATGGTGGTTGCAGGGTCAGTGGTTTAGGTGGCTTGACAGTGCTGCCTGAGGGTAATTCAGGCTGCAGCAGGAGAAATGCCATCTGCTAGAGTTTAAATGCTCAGGCAGATCTCCCCAAAATGAGCATTTGTTTTCTCTGATGGCCATTGTGACATTTTTCTGGCTTTCCAGTATTTTCTCAAGAGCAGGCCAAGGCTGTTCCACAGGCAGAGCTTCCTGCAAGTGTTGTCTCCTTCACTCAGAGCTGAGCCAAACCATCCCAAGTGCTGCAGGTGGTGACAGACATTTCGGAGGAAAATTCTCTGTCTCTCTTTGAAACCCTTCAGACGTCACAGTACGTGGTTTTCCATCTAGTCTACATTTTCATTAATGTCTCTAGGAATTTTCATACTACTGCTTTTTTCTTTTCTTGGATACCAGAATTACAAAACTCATCTTAGAATCACTTTTCATAGCGTTAGTGGTTTTTTTTGGTCTGCTGGGGAAACATGCTGTACTTAAAATAATGTAACACAGGTTTGGCTTAGGGCTCCTTTTGATTCTTATGTGTTGCTAAATCGTGCCTTACACTGCCTTCTTCTTTGGCTTGTGTTTGGGTTTTGTTGTTTGGGGGTTTTTTGGTGTTTTTTTTTTTTTTTTTTTTTTTTTAATGATCAGACTCGTAGGGCATTCTCATGTCTTTCTAAATAAAGAGCCTATAGAAAGCTGTTATGATGGACGTAATACCTGAAGTCATAGTTCCTTCCCCAAAGGAAACAAGAGGAAATGAGGAAAAAGAATCCATAAGAGATACATATGCATCTAACTGTAGAGTGAAAGGCATGTTGATATTTCTGTGCAAAGATCCCAGCTTCATATCTGACTGGTGGGACATTTTATTTATGTCCCTACCTCCTCTTGGAAATACAATTTTCAGATGACAAATTGCTTTCCATCCTATCCTTTTTCTTGAACAATAGATACTGTGTTTGAGAAACAGCCTATAGAATGTAGAAAGCAGTGAGTCTGGTTGTTTTTTGGGGGGTTTTTTGGGTGGTTTTTTTGGGTTGTTTTTTTGGGTTTGTTTTTTTTTTGTTTGTTTGTTTTTTTTTTTTTTTTTTTTTTTTTTTGAGGAGACACAATATACAAATAATTAGGGTTAGAGAATAGCATTTGCTTTATCATCAGTCTTGGATTTATGTGTTACATGTCCAAAATATAGAATGCCACAGATAAAATTTCTCGGAATCACCGTTTGTAATGATACATAACATGTCTGTGTGCATGGCTGTCTATCTGTCACTTTCTGAAAAGATTACTTCTGTGTCTGTGTGAAATTTTTGAGTGCAATCCTGACCTCACTGACATTGACCTGAAAAAGATCCTGATATCTTTTGAGGATGTAGTGCTCGTTTCCTATGTGTATAATTTTAGGTGCCCAACAGTAAATTTCATGGTCAGATGAGCTCTTCAGAGCAATGTGACACAGACCATTCTGTAAGGTTTCTACCATTTCAACCAGTGTTTATCTCCAAACAGACTACATGCCTGTTAGAAATGCTTCCACCAGCAGATTCCCTTCAGAAAGATGCTGAAAAGTATGAAAAAGTAAACAAAGTAAGGGAGTTCCTTCCTCCTTCTTCTCTCATTTCACTTCCTTAGTCACCATTTTTTACTTGAGCTTGAGTTCATCTCAACAAAAATCCAGTGTAATCCTCAAATGTATTTTCTCTCTCTATTGGAGAGCTTTATTTATTATCAGATGGTTCTCTGCAAGAAGATTTTTTTGCTGACTCTGTTCCCTCAATTGTGTCCTCATTGTCTCTCAGACCCTTCATTTTTCTTTGCTAGATTTGGTTTTTCTGAAGTGAGAGTCACAGCAGTGATTTTTCTTGCCAAGTTATTGGTGTTGAATGGATGGTGTGTAAATCCTGTGAGGAGCTCAGTAAAAGTTAAAGCCTTTATAGTTTTGCAAAACTCAGTGTAAGCTGGGTTATGCTTCTTAGGAGTCTCTGCTAATTGTTTGGGTATTTAACAATAGCGAAGACTGCTGCATGGCAAAACCTCATCTAAACCAGGTAGACTAAACCCAGTGATTTATGCAACATAAAATGAAAAAAAAATCACTTACTGTAGGCTCACATAATGCTTTTTGATTTTACCATTGTATTTTTATTCATTAATTTCTCCTGGTGTTGGGAAGTGAGGTAATGCTGATCTGGGGTTTGTGTAAAAAGCAGTATTTTTCTGAATCCTGAAAGGGAACATTTTCTGGACTATAAACAGCACAAAACCTACTTAATAAGTAGGAGAATAGTGATGAATAATACTGCTTACCAGTTCTTGGATGGAGTTAGCTTTAACTGAGATTCCACAATGAAGAGAAAAGCATCTTCTGCCAAATAATAAACAGACCATCTATCTAAGGGCTGCAAGAACATAGTTTCATTATGCTCTGGATCAATGTCATCTTTGTTATTGCAGAACTAAGTTAAGATTGTTAAGTAAGTCTGAAGGTGTAATTTTATTTTTAGTCTATTTGACTTTCTAAGTTACTAATCTAAGCCATGTATGCTTGCAGTTTTCCCTCTTACTAACAAAGGCAATTCAATATCCAGTTCATGATTATAGTACAGTTTTGAACCACACAGTAGACAACCACAGTAATTTTTCTTTTGGAATTTGTATGATAATTTCAAGGTGAGATATCTGCATAATGCATTGGACACACATATCTGTATACTTGTAGTTAAAATAACGTGCTTTAAATTTGTGTGCATATAGATTTTCTACTTGTAATAGTAGAAAATATTCTATCTAAATAAACAGATATTGATCTCTTAATAAAGAGATGTTAAAGGGATAATGTACCTTTCAATAAATATGAATCGTAGGTGGGGTAATTTTTGTTTATATTGTAGCTGGTTAGTTTTAAATCTTTTAAAGCAATATATTTGTCTGAAAGGCCACTCATGCTATTTTGCTGATGTCTGGAAGGGACATTTTTTGCTCTCTTCTGACTCCATTGACCAAAATAAAATAAAACCACAAGATGTCAAACAAGGATAGATGAGGAGAAGAAAGAAAAACTCTTGCATCAGTGATAGAAAATTACGTATTGAAGCTACGTGGCTTAGGCAACTTACTTATTAGGTTTATAATTAACTTATAAGCTTATAGTGACTAGATTTTATAAGCTATAGTGGCTAGATTTATAAGCTTGGAGTGACTAGATTTTATCTAGAGCTTGTAGCTCTAGATTTTCAGTTGTCACAATTTGCAGCATTGCTATTCGATTCACTAAAATTGAGCCACAACTCTTTATTGGAAAATAAAATTCTGAATTTTAAAATGACCTTGGAAAAATAGTGCTGGAAACAGGTTTTAAATTATCCTCCAATTCCATAAAGGCTTTTTTCACAGAATTAACCGAGAGTTTCCTGAATACAGTTTAAAAAGTGTGTGTTTGCAGATGGGTCACAGTCGTTTCAGCTCTGGACGTCTTGACGCCAGGAGAAGTCGGAAACTACACAGTATTTGTGAATGCAAGATTTTGCATTTAAATAGGTTTGGGCTGAACGATCTGAAAAAGCTCCCATAAGCACAGAGCTCCTTACTGTCTGTGTGTTTGAGAAGGCTGAAGAGCTCTGTTTATTGCCACAAAGGGCCTGGAATAAATTATGTTTAGTAAATTGGCCCCAGGTTTTCTTGTTTCAGACAGTAGCTTCGGAGCAATCTGTTTTATAGGCTCCACTAGATGTGACCAATTGCGGGGAGGTGACACCTCGTTTCGGGACGTGCCATGGCACATGTGCCAGTCAGGTCTGGCCCCTCTCTCTGTCAGGATGGCAACCCACCCGCAGCTCCACTTTCTGTCTTCTGGCAGCGTTACCCACAGCCCGGTCCCAATTTTTGGGCCCCGCTGGGAGGTCCAAGCAGGATGGAGCCAGGCTGCTCAGCCCCTCTCAGCCTTGTGCCTCCCGCCCCTACATGGGGCAAATAAAAGCTCCTTTATTCCGCTGGAAATGCCCCCTTTTCAGCGAGGTGTGTGCATGGCTTCCTTCCCTGGTCGGTCTTGCAGGTGATAATTAACACAGTGCAGTGCTATTTCCTAGCTGAAGCCAAGGTGGGGAAGCAGCTTTAGCCTCGGCATTTTTCTTTTCAGACTCTTTTTCCTCATTTATTTTGGATCTGTTCATGGTGAGGAAGTTTTAGAAGGTGTTGGTCCTTAGCTCAAGTATCAAAGAACTGAACAAACCAGTAATTTTTCCTTCTCTGACCAAATTCTTCTTACTTTTGAGGGGAGGAAGGAACGGGGTAGTAGAATTTGCTTTTAGGATTCATGTTTTATTTCTGCTCATGGGACTGTTTGCTTCTGATCAGTGTGACTGTGGGTCTTTTCAGCACAGGACACTGATTGACATTGCTTATGTTACAGAGAGGAAGGATATTTCCTGAAGATTAATGGCAAGTTAGTTGGCCTGAAGTTCATTAACCTGAGCTAGACTGTTGGAAGGACTCTGTGTGGAAGCTGGAATTGTATTAGAGGATCATCATAAACTAAAAATATATGTGACAATCTGGCCAGATTGCAATGAATCTAAAGACAGGGTTGGCTCGAGCCCACAGAGCAGCTGCCTCCAGTGTAAACTAACCAACCGCCTTGTGAAGGCAAATGGTTTTTCAGAGACATTATTCAAATAAAAGGGAAAAGAGGAAAAAAAAACAACCAAAAAAACCTGAAGGTTCCCATTAGCAAAAAATGCCTAAATGAAAAAGTGAGGTTGTGAGCTATGGCCAAAGGCCTGAGTTTGGTGCTGATTCTCAATCAATTCAGCAAATGACAGTGCATCGACAAAACTGGTTTTTTAGTCAAATTTAGTCTTGATTCTTCACAGTAATTTGCCTCAAGAAAATGAACCCCAAATCCTTTGGTGAATTCCCTGTTGTCTGAGGCCCAGACCTTCAGGCCATGACGTCTCAACATGCTTGCAGTGAGACTGGCTCCCACTTAATTGCTTCTTTATGAAGTATGGTTTGTCACTATCATCCTGCTGAAGATGGACAGGGCTGGTGTCTCACCTTCATATATTCTTCCCCCTCCTCCCCTCCCCCTCTGTTCCCCTTCTTCCCCCTAAATAGATTTTTAAAGGCAGTTTAACCCTACGATAGTCCAATCCACATCAGTCTTTTGTGGTGCACCCTCAAATAGATGTGTTGGCACAGAAGAAGTAAGGGCCTTCTCTTCAGATCTCATTCTGCAATAAAGGGAAGGGAAAGATGAAACAGGCATTTCATGTTTGTCTGTTTTCTCGCCATGTCATCTCATGAACATGCACTCCCCTTGGCCAAGAGTAGTACATTCAGACACTGAATGTCAGTGTTGAAGAGGGGACTGAGAAGAATGAAGCTCAGTGTTCCGCAATAGGAGCTACGCTTTGGGCATTTTACAAATTATTTCCCTCTTTCTCTTTCACCATTGTGCTCTTCTTGCACACTTCTTTGTCTTTTACTATTAACAGAAGTTCTGGAGGCTCAGAAAGCCCAAGTTTCATCTGAGAGAGATTTCCTCTGCTGGAGAAAACTGTTTCCATGCTTTCATGCCATGGTTCTGGGTGCTGCTGTAGCTCAGAGTTGCCTGACCCCGGGCTGCAGGAGCTCGAATGCTAGACCAGGGGCCACGAGCTGTGCTGCATCCCTCATGGGCTTGTAAGGAGCCTCTCCTTCGATGTCTGTGCAAGTGCTGGCTGACGTGGGCGCTAGGATTGCTCTTTTAATCAGGCAGTTCCAGTACCTTTCAGAAAATAATTTTCATGGCAAGTCATGAGCCATTAATCTCTCGACTAAGCATAACATTTCTTTACTCCTTGGTTTTACAGCATTACTCAAACACTGATATTTTTAATTTCACCAGCTGTCTCCCTTGACCTCTAGCATCATGCACTTGCAGGAGGAAGGATCTGGTCTTACAAGTATTTTCATACTCTGATCTCTGTGATTTATTAACCATCAAGTTTTGCCTTCAGAACTCAAGACACCATTTAAAATAATTTCTTGTGCAAAAGTGGAGTTATTGGGCAAAAGAGATCCTTGATAGCTGGGTACAAAGGACACCAGGATTGCTGTTGCTGTTTTCTTTTCAACTACTGTGCTGTGTGACCTTGAGGAAATAGGTTCACTGCAGCTTTATGGTTCTGTTTTTGCATAGGGAAAATAAGGACAGGGATAATTGCTTTCATTTGTAAAACACTTCAAGATTTATGGACTATGAATGACTCTTATTAAGTGAAAAGTGCTGCAAAGCTGGCTTAGTTGCACACTGTGCTAACAAAATCTCATATCAGCCTATTGACCCCAGCCTGAAACACTCATTAAAGTTTGTAGGACGTTTTGGTGGATGAGTTGCAGTTATTCTGCTGGAAATATCATACTGAAAGCACTTTTAAATCCATCATCTGCACTGACTTTTTTTCTATTAAAACTAAACACAACTGCTTGTTCTACCCAATTTTCTTAGTTTATTCATGAAAGTTTTGATGGGTATGTACTCATTGTTAACGCTGCTTGTACCCCCATGGCATCTGAGACCTTACAGTTCATTCCAGTCATAGCATAAACATAAAATAGCTTTAGTACTGAGATAAAAAGTTATAAAACATTAAGATATCCAGTCAACTGGTATGAACTAACAAGTTGCGTGGTCACTTTTGAATGGCAAATATTCTTTGTGTGGATACTGTATTAATTTAATTTGTGCTTGAACTTTAGCTATGCTAGACACTGGTGTTGAAAAGTTTACATATTTTTCCAATGTCAAAATGTGCAAATTTAGTATTAAAGAAACAAAACATTTTTACTTGTACTGGAGAAAAAAATCCTTTTGTAGCAAAGAAATTAAATGAGCTGCTCTTTAAAGGTAGGTCTGGCTTGCTTACAGAATTATTATTTATGCAGTAATGCAGGTCTACAGATGTTTTCCTTTTTTTCTTCCAGATAAAACTTGGGTTGTTTGAAAAGTGGGGAGATAGTGCAAAAGAAGATGCAGAAGAAGAGAGCAGAATGAGAACTTTGCAAGTGCCACATGCCTGCAGCCTGCTGTCTTTAGTGATGCTGTTCCTTCCAGTCACTGGAATGTCAAAACAAAATATCCTAAGACTGAAGCTTTCCTATAAAGGTAAACTTTTCAGTGTTTTTTTCTGATTCTGCTGCTTTTGTTTTGATGTGATGTTGCCAGCAGTTCATTTGTATTACTTACCAGGAAAACAAATCAGACATACAAAATAGAAGCCTTAAAGATGGATGAATTCTGCCTAGGGACGGTATTAAATTCTGGGTTTTTTTTTGTTTTGTCGTGTAGAGGCACATGTTTCTGAAATAGAGCTGTCTTTTTAAACTATTATTTCTGTTTGCTCCAAGAGGATGTTAACAGACTACATAAATTAGAGGGGAGTTATACTTGAAACACTCCGAGCTGCATTGGAGATATTTCCATGTGGCTGGTGGGGATGATGTGAGACATGGAGGACATTCACATCTTCCTAGAGCATCAGAGAAGGTTGAGAGCGCTGCCTCAAGTGTTTCAAGGGGCCTGACATTTATTTTTGTAATTCTTTTTCTATCACTACGTTGGTATGTTAAACTCCACATATGTGGTTTTCTTTCTCCTTGCCTGTTTGGATCACAAAATCGTGTTTCTCTGTGGAATTTCTTAGTCTTGTGTGTAGTTCTTGTTGGGAATGGTATCTGAGGAGTTTCAACACAGACACATTTATGTATTAATGGACATTTTTTTAAAGGAGATAGATTTCATGTTGCTTTGAATGTAGATTACACCTCCACAGGCACAGAGATGTGACACTGATGCTGTCTTCTTTAGCTAAAACAAATGCTCTCCAGTTAGTTATGTTTCATCTATGTCAGCACCCTGCCCTTACGGGACCTATTTCTGCTCTGTTTTTCAAACTTATGTCTTCCTATGCATGGCAGAATTGCACTCAGGATGGTGTGATGGGACAGGCTGTAAACCCTTCATCGGGGCTTATGATACGTTTGTCATGAGTTTAACACCCAGAGGAATTTATTGAGTAAGCAGAATGACATGCTATTTATTTACAAGCTTCTCTTTTGCTAGATTTGCATGCCACTGTGCATGCTATTCCACTGTGTAGAGATGTGTTTGGATGTGTTTGTGTGAGAGAGACGGAGGAAGCAAGATCAAGGCATCTTGACAACATTTTTATAAATTCAGGAAACAGTTGCACTCACTGAAGCCAATGAATACAGAAACTGAAAACCTGACATGCGTTATGAAAGTTAGCAGTAAAACCCTCCTAACATACAGCCAGCCTTCTCACAGCTAGGCCTTTTGAGATAATTCCCAAAAGCAGCGTATACCATATGGCAATGGCATTTATTGTGGATTTGACACTCACGATTAGTGAATTCCTCTCAACTTCAAAAGCAGATAGCCTTTGGCAAAATCCTGATGGATGCATCTGGCAGGTAGAGAGGGGGAGAAAAAAAATTGTTGCGGTCAACACAGGAAAAAAAGAAATGTCTGAAATCTTAGTTTAGAATAGTGGCAGAGACCTGCTGGGAGTGGTTGGGAAAATGCCTGAGCTCGTTCAAAAAGACAATGAGCAGATGATTAATATTTAGGCCCTGACCCAAACTTTTATTAGCAACTTTATAAACCTTTCAGTTTGGCTTGAGGGATACCGTTTCCTGTCCAAACTTATCCACCTCTATCCCTGTGGGGGGGCAAATCAACAACAGATACAGATGCAAAATAGCACATAAATTTTAATTTGGAGAGCTGTGATGGAACTGAAAAGCCAGAAGAAAGAGAATTACGAGAATTTATTGTGCCTTGTCTTACTTTTCTTGGGGGGGTGGAAGGTGTGTATTTTTCCACATGGATCAAGAAAAAATTCATTGCAGTTTTTCACACTTAGGTATTGTAAATGATACCAGTATGGCTTATCATAATTAAACCATATTTTTGTTGTTGATATCAGGATGTCAGATGTACTGAATATTTAATAAAGTTGTCAGAATTAAGTCCATCTTGCTTCCCCCAAGTGTTTCAGACAAAATAATTCCAAGGTTTCTGTAAGATGTATGAGAAATGAGCTGTCTTGCCAGTTCTCATAAGATTGTTAGTCATGTCACTGACAAGTCCTGGCATCTCTGTTCTTTGGAATTATGACTTGAAATATCATGAGGAGGAGAATACAAAGTTCTTTCCCTTCTTTGTGGGAAACAGATGAAAATTGGCAACATCAGGCAGTTCCAGAAAGCTGGTCACATGTGTGTGTTTGAAGGGAAGTTTTCATTCTCTTCCAGGTGCAGTGTGTTTATGGCATAGGTCCATCTTCCCAGAGGAGCTGAGCATTTGCTGGGGCAGGAGAGCTGAAAGTAAGCAAGATTTTGCTCCACAGTTACTGAATTTCCCAGCTGCATCAGTCAATGGTGGATGGGGAAGAGGGAGAGGGTGGGGTAGTTAAAGATGTGTCTGTAACTGCAGGAGTGCTTCAAGAAACCACAGCATGTCACAGCTCCTTTGTGTTCAGACAGCAATTAAAATTTTAGACCTTCTCTTAATGGCAGTTACAGGTTTTCATCTTCCCTGGGTTTTCATCTTCAGAAGTGGGAATCTGTGCTGGAAATGTTAAGATATTCCAGCGAGTCATGTGGGGATCAATGCAGTACAATGCATTTCTTTTATTGCATGCCCTACTCTAAAAATGTGTTCTAAAAAATTGTGCATGTATAAAACTAAAGCTACACACAACTCAATTGAAATGTGTTGTAATACAGAATCAAAGTCATATATTCTCCACCTCTGTTAATATAATACACTATGATCTTTAATCACATATCCTTTATTACCACATTTTCCCTGATCCATTAGTTGAAAAATTTTCTTCTTCACTTATACTTAACTTTTAGATACTGATTCATGTCATTACTATCCCAGAAATTGTCACTGCTTGCTCTTGTGATGTTTTTAGGGTGCTCGCTCTGCATAGACATTACTTAATCTATGCATCTTAGATACTTCTACAAGTTTGAGGTGCTTCTATTTTTATGTTATAGCTTTAATATGCGGAGGAGCTAACAAACTGTCTTCTAATAGAAGATTGACATCTTTAGAAAACCAGGGGATGAATTATTCCTGATTTTCATACTCTTTGTCTAGCTCTGCTTTCAGTCTAAGAGAAACTGTGTGTATTTATCATTCATTTTCGTGCACCTGGACATAGCCTGTGACCTTCATCCAAACTGCAGAACTCCTTAAGCACAGAAGTGACATTCAGCTTCCCTAAGAAGTGCATCCTCCTTGTCTGCTGCATCATTTAACATGCTCATTCCAACTTCTAGAGCAGATGCAGAAGGTTTTCATATACCAGTCTCATTCATTAATGTCATTTTCAGGACAGCATCAGTTTTGTTAATAAAGAATGGAAGAGTCTGTGTCCTAATTCATGTATGTTTAATTCATACAGTGTAGACAGTCGTGTCTCTATCTTCTGAGTAATAATATTTTTTAATTAATTGAGAGGTACTTCCATACATATTTTCTGAGTGTATCTCTAGGTTCTACTTTATAGGGGAAAGTAGACTATAGCCAAACGAGAAGATTGATTGCCGTCTCAGGAAAAAAACCCAAAAATTAAATATTTTCCACTTTGTGGCTATCCTAAAATTTCCCTGCAGAAATGCAGATTCCTAACTGCAAATGTAACCCTATTGATTTGATTTACTTTGCTGATTTTCATGGACATCTTAGTTAGTGTAGTCTTTTTTTCTCAGTGAATGCAGTTATTTTACAGAAGTGTGCACCCTGGTTTTTTGGCTGAGGGAGATGCCACAGCCCAGATTTGGATGTTGTCCCCAGTGACATCCACAAACATATATCATTCCCATGTGGGAATGTGGCCACGCCCCAGAGCAAGCCATGCTTGCTGTGAGCAGTGGTGACTTGGTCACAGAACCAGGAATCCTCCACTGTGACACAGTACATAGGAAAAAGCACAACTGAAGGTAACCTTTGGCTTTTAAAAGAGGATTTACTTAGCACTGTTAAAAACAACTATGGTAGTAATATCAATCTAATCAACAAGAGCATTATTCTCAGCTGATTTGTTTTTCTCCACATTGAATGAGCTAAGATGCAGTCTCACTCCCACTGAAGTCATGGCAAGTGTTTGGCTACTGAAGTAAATTGAAGCAAGATCAAATTCACACTCCTCACATTCTTTCTTCATCTTGCATAAGTAAACTGAAGACAGGCAGTTCTTTCTCCTCTGCTGAAGGATGACAGTGCTAAATCATCAGCTCCACATGGAAATTAGCCACGTTTAAAGCATTGTTTAGTTTCATGCAGTGTTCTGCACACAGGATTTTCTTTCCCCTAAGAGTGATCCATTCTTTTACCATGGTGAAAAAGCAAACAGAGAACATTTTGGTGCCGGGAATTCTTTTGAAAATTTGACTGGATGAGTACACTTGCTTAAAGTTCAGAAATGGTCCTTTGAACATGCTACTTTACAATGTCATGCATTCTGTTCTCTATTGTTTTTGCTTTAAACCTGTTTCATTTTATAACTGAGGAGATGCTTGACTGTTGCATCAGAGCAGTTAGTTTGTTCAGTTTCAGTACAGCTGGCTTATCTCCATGTCACGCATCATTTAATTATCCATACAAAACATAGGTAAAACTATGTACAGCTCCTTGAGCCTCACTCAAACTGTCTGTGACACTGCAGTAATCCCAGTTCCCTGACGGGGTGTTGCACAACTATGACTGGTTGGAACGTGTTAAACTGGTGATGTAGAAGAGAGCCTAGAAATGAGTTTGCATTTTGCAGCTGTGCTTGCTCTGCTGGAAGAGGAAGCAAAACCAGACAAAGCCCTGCTCCTGTGGTAGTATCAGCAGCTGTAAATCTTATGAAAATCAAGGAAAGTGTGTTGAGTGAAGAAATGGTGTTTTCCTCTTGTTTGTTATTTAATTAATTTTTGGTGGTTTGTTATCTCTCAGAAAAATCTATCTCAGATTCCTTTGCGGAAAAACATGAAGTGTTTATGTGAGAGTGAAGATCCTACTACTGGAAGATTGTATAGTTACGCAAAAGAATTTGCCTGTTTTGTCTCAAAAATGCTTTCTGGAGGCAGTTATCATTGAGACTTATAATATACCCGAGATTGATGATGGATGGGCACTACTGTCCATGCAAGGAAAGGCTCTCGTATGTGCATAAACTAAATATAAATGTGAAGGCATTTATAAATAGAAAAACCAGCAAATTTCTTACAGACTTTTTTTTTTCTTTTTTTAAGCTAGTGAACTTGAAGGTCAGATCCAACTATATGTTGCATTTTCTGTCATATAATTATCATATATATAATGTCCTGGAGAGCAGCTTCCAGTCACTGACATCAACAGTTTATATAGCAGTTGAACTAAGAATAACCTGGGAGAACTGACCCATATCAACCTCTTAAGTGTAAACTGTAGCTCACAACAGTTTTTGTGTTTTCATGGTCACAGAAGGGCCTCAATTGGGTAAAGGAAGAATTGTGTTCAAAAAACACAGAACTATTCTGCTGAGTGTTCACTTTATTAAATCTTGGAAAATGAGAGGAAACAAATCTGGAAGAGTGATACTTGGCAAATAATTTTTGCTCCTTTGTAAAAAGAAGGAAGGGACAACATCAAAAACAGCTTCCCTAGAAGAATGCGGGGAAGATACATGATAAGTGGCATCAGCTCGGAAGAGAGTTTAAAACTCTTTATTGGAATACTTTTACTAATGACATCTGTTAAGCAAATCCAATTCAGAGCAGTTTTAGCAATCCCAACATTATTCTGCTACACACCAATGGGAGAGCGTGATCAGCCTGACGTCAGTGTCTGTCTAGCAGTGGCCATCTGTGGTCACGATGCAGGTACTCAAGTCACATCCTGCTTCCCTTTCCTCCCTCCCCATTTCTGCAGTTCCATTTAGAGATGAGTTCCCCAAAGAAAGGTCGAGGAGTATAATCTCTCCTGTACTCACAGTCCTTTGGAGATAAATACACAAAGACATAGCAGAAACAGACAGAAGTTCCTTTCTCAGTCAAAGAGATTGGCTAACACTGTTTAAGGGAGACAATTCTGAAGATGGTGGGAGTGACAGAGGTACATCTTTGCACAAATTTGAAAACACAGACATTCTGCTTTCTGAACAAAATCCTGGCTATACCAGAATTTTGCATGGTGTTGAACCACAGAGTTTGAGAGCTAAGAGGTTATTGAAGGCATCAAAATTTTGTAATTAAATTATCTGGCCTTTTTAGGATGGTATTAACTCTTCCTGTGCATCATCCAGGCAACCTGGATTTCTTCCAGAAAGAAAGAAATCTCACTAAATCTGTAACAGAGCATTAGCTTACATGACATCCTACCCCAAAGTAGTAAGTATAAATACTACTAATAAAAAATGTCCCCCACCAGTATTAAATAAAAGCCTGCACTTGTACACTGAGAACATCCCTGGGTCATGTCACCCAGATTTGAATTTGACAAGGGTTGTGTGTGAGGGTGCTTGTGCTGCTCTGTCAAGGGAAGCTCTGGTGTTCCCAGGTTCCCGAGTGATGGATCTGCACTTGGTGTCTGTTGGGGCTCGGGGTGCCCAGGGCCACGATGAGTTCCCTGACCGGGCTGGGGACGGCGGGCGGGGCTGGCCTGTGCCGCGCTCTGGGTTCTGTGACATCGCAGGCGCCGTGTCACAATGGGGGCAGCTAGAAAAGGCCCCAGCGGGTGCCGCTGCCCCAGTAGAGCCTGGGCAAGCGGTGAGTGCACAGCAGTGAGGAGACGGGGCTGGGGGCTGGAGGAGGGCTGGGGGAGAAGCGCCGGTACCTGGGGCTGACCCCGCATCCAGGGCCCAGCCCCGGCGGGAGCGCCTCGCTGAGGGCGCGCTGCTTGCTGGGGCAGCGGTGCGGGCCTTGCCAGCTGCCGGGGGCCCTCTCCTTCCTGCCGCCACATCCCTGCTGCTCCTGCCCCTCATTGTCCGTCTCCATTCCGGCCCCACTGTACCCCTTCTGTGTGTCCTCCTGCAGACCATGGCTTTACTGTCACTGCTCTTCGTGCTCGTGCAAAGCCTGATCCAGTACCCCCAGCCGGCTGGGGATGGGCTGGATGAGGCCACGCACCAGCGAATGAAGGAGCGTCAGGAGCTGCTAGACCGTGAGATGGCTCAGCTGCTGCAGGAGCTGGAGCGGGGGCCCCTGGAGCAGCAGGACGAGGGCTGGGGAGCCGTGCTCTTTGGTGCCCTGCAGCAGTGGCCGTTCTGGGTTCTTGCTGGCGTCCTGCTCTTCTTGGGCCTGTGGTTTAGCTGCAGGAGAAGGAGCTGTGACACCAGCAGCAGCAGCAAGGACCAGAGCTCCTGCAAGACCTTGGGAGATGAGAGGAACAGAACAGAAATAAGACAGCACTGATCCAGAGGAAGGTGGAGCAAACACTGATGTGACTGTGGAGGCAGATGACAGCAGCACTGAAAATGACAGAGAAGGCAGTCCTGTGGCTGTAGGTGAAGGAGACAATGATGATGCCATTGAAGGCAATGACGATGTGAAGGTGAAGGAAGATCTTTGAGCACCTGGCCCGAGATCCTGCTGCCCACCTAGAGGCGCTGAAAGCTTATGGTCGGCTGCGACTTCGCCTCCGGACGCTGCTCTCCAGCCACTGAGAGGAGTTCCCTGCACAGAGCTGTGCTGGGGGGGTCACACCCGATGGCAGCCACGTGAACGCTGCGTAATTGTTGCATTTGTCACTGGCAATCCTGAAGCTGCTTTCCTGCTCCTGTGGAAGGAAGATGCTGCAGCACATGGATTCGTTGTGCAGACACATCTCTGAGTGGCCTTGCCCTTCACCTTCCAGTTACGACGGTGCTGTTGCCTAAGTCTATGAGGCAGAAACTGGCTCCACCTGCACATCCTCACAGAAGAACAGTGAAGTTGATGGAGGTTGCTTGAAATATCTCGAAGACAGCAACCTAGTCTGTTAGGGACTTAATGTAGTCATTTAATGAGCTGTAGCTTTAATTAGACTTGTTTCTTAGCATTCCCTCCAGATGCCCTTTAGTCTTGTCAGTGTATAACTATTCTGCAAAGTTACCCTTAGTGTAGAGAAATACCCTACTGTAGTTGCTTGTCTGCTTTTAAATAATATTTGAATATCTGTGTTTGAGAAATTAAGAAAAGAAAATAAGTTTCTCAAATTGCCTGAAATGTGTCATTCTTTGAATTTAACCCTCTGTATTTAGAGAATGTCCTTCCTATACCTCTATCTGAAATAAAAACTTGTTGCAAACAGAGATGTTGGATATATTAATTATGCTGTCTCTCAAGCATTTCCATAGAAACGCTTGAAGCTTGAAGTGAAAATGCCCTGAAGTGCCTGAAATTTTGCAGCAGAGTACTCCTGAATTTTTTAGGAATATTTGGAAAAGTTTTCTTCACACAGTCACTTTTATACGCTCCTGGGGAACAATTCAGTCCTAAGAGTTGAAGTCAGAGAAGTCCCTAACTGCAAAACATGTGGTTCAATACATCTTTTTTTTTTGTCTTCTCATAACCAAGGTTTTGGCACAAAATTGTGACAGTAGAAAGTCATTTTTCTGTTTTTCTCTTTTCTCTATTCCTGGTTATCTGTGTCCTTTCGGAGAGGCCCTGCTGGTCTATTAATATAACCTTTTCCACCAGGCCTATATAATATTGTCTAGCAGTGAGAGCCACTTTCCATGCACAACTTTATCCATGGTGAGATGCAGCTAAATAAAACATGATTTACTGTTGCAGCAGATAGGCCTGCTAGGCCCCTCTGGAGATTAGCTGCCTAAGGGTAGAGAAAATGCATAGTCATGCTGACTAGCAAAAGAACCCCTTTTCCCGCGCCTCAGACCCTCTGTTATCTTCCTGTAAGACAATAAGTCAATTTGTACCCTGACCCACACCATTAGACCATTTCTCAAAACCCCTGTACCCTATAAAAACCCCTCAGTTTCCCTAGCTCGTTGGAAGTAAGCTGTCCCTGAACCCTTCACGGAAGATGAAATAAAGATCCTCCGGTGGAACCTCACACAGCGCTCCCCGTCTCTCTCTCCCTGCGTCTGCCCGAGGCACCCCAGCAAGCCTACGAGCTGAAATCACTTCTAAAAGAGCTGAACATTGCTTAAGAGCTGCATATCACTACAACAGCTTGCTGGGGCTAGCCTGTGCCTGGGAGCTCTGCCAAAGGTGCTTGAGCAGGAGGGTGTGCAGATACCCTTCTCACCCTAGAACACCAAGGCAGCCGGACCAACTGAGCCTAGCCGGGACCAAAAACAATACATTACTATTTCAGCTGTTGAAATTGTATGCATTAAATCTAACGCAACCATGGAAAGTGCAAATATAGCATTTGACAGCATGAGGCAATCACTTGAAAGCTTTATTTTCACCTTTCATTTTTCTAAGAGGGTAATGGTATGTTTCTCGTGTTTTGTCTCCCGTTCGGAGCCTATTTCCAGAGGCAATTATTTACCACTATATGGACGATATCTTGATTTGTGCATCAAACAAAGCCTACCTGGACAAAGCAGTTACAAAGACTATTGAAACCATCGAAAAAGCAGGGTTCGAAATCCGGGAGGACAAAATACAGTACACCAACCCATGGACTTATCTTGGATTCCTGATCCGGGAGAGGACCATCGTACCCCAGCAGCTCGTCATCCGAGACGACCCCAAAACTCTGAGAGACTTACATAGCCTGTGTGGATCTATCAATTGGGTACGTCCTTTGCTAGGAATTACAACAGAGGACCTCGCTCCACTGTTCAACCTTCTCCGTGGCAGCAGAGACCTGGACTCTCCACGCACTCTGACAGCAGAAGCCCGAGATGCCATCACCAAAGTACAAGAAGCCCTATCTTCACACCAAGCCCATCGCTTCGAGCCCAGCCTGCCTTTCCAGTTCGTCATCCTGGGAAAAGCACCTCGGTTCCATAGACTGATTTTCCAGTGGGATACTCAACTTCGAGACCCTTTGTTGATACTTGAGTGGATCTTTACAAATAACCAACTTACAAAGACAATTACCACCTTCCAAGAAATTATGGCACATTTAATAAAAAAGGCCAGAACTCGCCTCCGTTCTCTCGCAGGGTGTGAGTTCACATGCATACACTTGCCACTAACCAGTGGAGATCTGGAGCATTTGCTTCAGAATAATGAAAATCTCCAGTATGCCCTAGATAGCTATACAGGCCAAATTTCTACCCATATCCCAAAACATAAGCTTTTTAATATAACCTTTAATCTGACCCCAAAATTAGTACAAAGTAGAACACCTCTCAAAGCTCTAACAGTCTTTACAGACGGCTCAGGGTCATCCCACAAGTCTGTAATGACATGGAGAGACCCTAAGACCCAAAAATGGGAATCTGATGTCCAAATTGTGGAAGGGTCTCCACAGATTGCAGAGTTAGCAGCCGTTGTTAGAGCCTTTGAGAAATTCAAAGATGAACCTTTTAATCTCATTACAGATTCCTCATATGTAGCAGGTATAGCTATGAGGGCAGAACAAGCCCTTCTAAAAGATGTTCCCAATCCAAAGTTACACCAATTGATTTCTGCATTAATACGCTTAATCTCCCACAGAAAACAACCTTACTATGTAATGCATGTGAGGTCACACACTGACCTCCCAGGTTTCATTGCAGAAGGGAACAGGAAAGCAGATGCATTAGCCATGGCAATAGGGACTGCCAACATCCCAGACATCTTTGCCCAGGCAAAGTTGTCACATGCATTTTATCACCAAAATGTGCCTGCCCTGATCAGAATGTTTAAGCTCTCAAAAGATCAGGCCAAAGCTATTGTTGCCACCTGCCCAAACTGCCAAAGCTACCAGATACCATCTGTGGGAACAGGAGTCAACCCCCGAGGACTCAACAGCTGCCAGCTGTGGCAAACAGATGTCACTCACTTCCCACCTTTTGGAAGGTCAAAGTATGTACACGTGTCAGTTGACACATTTTCTGGAGCAGTGTTTGCATCATCTCATCCAGGAGAAACTGCACAGCACGCCATAAAGCATTTCCTCCTTGCCTTTGCTACCCTGGGAGTACCAAAACAGATCAAAACAGATAATGGACCTGCTTATGCCTCTCGTAAGTTAAAGGACTTCTTCAGTGAGTGGGGAATAGAACACAAGAAAGGCATACCTGCAAATCCCACAGGACAATCCATCATAGAGAGGACACATCAAACCCTCAAAAGAGTCCTCAACCAGCAGCGAAGTGAAACAAAAATCATATCTCCAGTTGAAAGACTCTGCAAAGCTCTCTATGTCATCAACTTCCTAAATGGCACAACATCAGAACCTGATCCTCCAGTGCTTCGCCACTTTGCAAATACCACCCAAGCAAAGCTTGCTGAGAAACCACCGGTGCTAGTGAAGGACCCAGAGACTCATCAAATCTCAGGGCCTTTCCAGTTAATTACTTGGGGTAGAGGATATGCGTGTGTTTCACTACCATCAGGCCCAAAGTAGTACCCAGGAAAACACATAAAACCATACCTAAGCCCTACAAACACTACTCAGTCAGACACGGACAAAAGTTCCTCTGAACCGGATACAGGACCGCCTCAAAACCAGACAAGTTCTGCCTAGAGACGAAGACGTCGCAAAATAACCACATACCTGAGAAAAAACCGACACATCACACGACAGCAGAAGAAACAGAAAAGATGAATAACATTCTGCTGCATTAATCAAGCTATAAGCCAGACATAGCTTGAACACAAAATTGTTCTCTATATTACATGTTATTATCTGTTTTAAAAAATTTTCCCCTAAAAACCCCTATAATTCCCTTTCCCAACTCTTACTAAAAACCCTTAACCTCACACCTGCTTACCCATCCCTTGCTTATATTACAAAAAAAAAAAAAAAAAAAAAAAAAAAAGGGGGGGAAGGAACAGAGAAAAGGAATGAGGGAAAAAAACCCTAACCCCCTCCTCCCATCATAAAAGATAACAAATTTTGCTTATATTCCCTATCAGAAGTCTTATCCCTGTCCAGAGATGAAAACTGGTGCTTTCTTCACCTCTGCTTGGATGCTCTTCACCATACCATATGCCTGCAGCTGGATTAGCCCACAGCCTAGCCATAATGTTTGGGTAACCTTAGCAAAAACATTGAATCAGGATAACCTGTGCTTATCCATGGGCAGCGTTGATAACCCACTTTCCACATGCCTAGTAGGAATTCCTTTCGTAGCAGATGACTGACCTGTCTATAACTCAGAGCTCCTCCGCACCACAGGTAAGAGACCCAACCCGGTAGATACTTGGGATGAATAGACAAAAATGTTACCTAATGCCCTAGATGAACCCCAAGAATTGGACTTGCTGGGGTCCACCAAAGCAACATACTGCATCAAATTTTACTATAAACGCCCAAAAAATAATGGCCCAGGAATTAACCAGCCAAAAAACACATACAGAAAAGATATATCACCTATTGACAAAGCCTATAACTATCCTGATTGGTGCAATTACACCACTCGAGTGTTATCTGTGTCCTCTCTCCATCCCAAAGTACTACCCAAAGGAATGTTTCTCATCTGTGGTGACCGAGTATAGGCTGGAATCCCCTCACACCTTCAGGGAGGTCCCTGTAGCCTTAGGAAACTTTCTACCCTCACACCAAATATTACCTTGTTGCATAATTGGAAAAAAGAAAAGGAAGAAAATCGCCACAAAAGATCCTATACGGAATTTGATGAAAATTGTGATCCCAGATTATACAATTGGAATAAACCAAAAAGAATCGCTGTCTCCCTATTCTTACCATGAGTAACTGCAGCTAAGGCCCTTGGTGAAATAAATCACCTAGGCTGCTGGCTTAGTAAGCAAGCCAACGCTACATCTGCCACCCTGAGTGATCTTTTAAAGGATGAGGAAACCACAAGACATGCATCTCTCCAAAACCGCGCAGCGATTGACTTCTTGCTGCTCGCCCATGGACACGGATGCCAAGACTTCGAAGAGATGTGCTGCTTCAATCTCTCGTCACGCTCAGAATCCATCCATGCAAACATCCAAAAAATGAAAGAACTTGTGAAGGATGTGAAAATAGAAAAGAACCCAGACTGGGTCAATGACCTTTTTGGTAAATGGGGGTTAACTGGATGGATTGCATCCCTGGTTAAAGGAATTATTTTGATTTTCATTGTAATTGTCATTGTATTACTTATGTTCTCATACCTTGTCCATTGTTTTAAAAGAACCATTGGGAATACCTTTTTATTAAATACAGAAAGTGGAGTTGTTGCAGCAGATAGGCCTGCTAGGCCCCTCTGGAGATTAGCTGCCTAAGGGTAGAGAAAATGCATAGTCATGCTGACTAGCAAAAGAACCCCTTTTCCCGCGCCTCAGACCCTCTGTTATCTTCCTGTAAGACAATAAGTCAATTTGTACCCTGACCCACACCATTAGACCATTTCTCAAAACCCCTGTACCCTATAAAAACCCCTCAGTTTCCCTAGCTCGTTGGAAGTAAGCTGTCCCTGAACCCTTCACGGAAGATGAAATAAAGATCCTCCGGTGGAACCTCACACAGCGCTCCCCGTCTCTCTCTCCCTGCGTCTGCCCGAGGCACCCCAGCAAGCCTACGAGCTGAAATCACTTCTAAAAGAGCTGAACATTGCTTAAGAGCTGCATATCACTACAACAGCTTGCTGGGGCTAGCCTGTGCCTGGGAGCTCTGCCAAAGGTGCTTGAGCAGGAGGGTGTGCAGATACCCTTCTCACCCTAGAACACCAAGGCAGCCGGACCAACTGAGCCTAGCCGGGACTAAAAACAATAATTTACTTCTTGCCATACATAGTAGAGATTCATGGTAGATTGAAAACATTTATTCTCTTTGCCTTTGTACCAACACATCAAAGAACAAACAGTGAGATTGCAGGGTGACATCTCAGAGTCTTCTGTGACATCACAGAGCAGCTGTCTGACATCACAGGGTGACAGCTCAGAGTTGTCTCTGTGACATCACAGGGGCTGTGTGACATCACAGGAAGTTGTATGACATCACAGGGGCTGTGTGACATCACAGGGGCTGTGTGAGGTCACTGGGGAGGTGACTCTGCCCCAGCCCCCCCTCCCAGTTCCCCCAGAGAAGTCCAACGCTGCTCGTGCACAGCGGGGTCCCCTGTCCCCCCGGGTCTCCCCGCCCCCGGCGCCGCAGCCTCCCCCAGAGGATGTTCCACGAGATCGAGCCCAGAGCCTGACACAGGGCCATGGGGGGCGGGACAGGGGACAGGGACCCCCCGGCAGCGTCCCCGTGTCCCCCAGGGCCACAGCCTGGCCCAGGGCTCCTTCACCCTGTTGCCAGCGAGGGCTTGAGAGCGCTGAAAAAATCCCCAGCAAGGGAGCAGCAAAAACCAGATTTAATATTGAGCAACAGCACCACAAAGTTCCTTGGCAAGAGTCACTCTGCTCCTGACTGGACACTTCAGGCACAAAAAAGGAAACAAAGCAACAACAAAACCAAACAGAATCCAGGCAATCAAACCAGAAATGAACCAAGAACTGTCCCTGTGTGAGTGTGAGACACAAGGAAATGAGGGCAAGGATAAAAGGAATACAGGCCCAAGAGCTTACAGAGCTCAAACTTAACAGGACTTAACTTATACCTTAACCTTAACTTCCACCTTCAACTTCACAATTTAGCAAAAGAGCAGCACTCTAAAGTGTTTAACCGAACTTATGATCTATTACTTGGCAATTTCACTGAGAAATAACATTTTACAATATTCAACTTGGCTTATATTTTAAACCTAAGAACTTAGCAAAGAACAACTCTTAGCACAAATTAACTTAGCTTAGACCTTGTGATTTAACCCTACTGACAGGCCTGACTGGCTCAGCTATCCAAGGCACTCAGACCCCTCAGAGAGCAGCATTTCTGCCACATTTCCCGAGCACAGGCACTCCTGTGTGCACACAGACACAAAGAGTCAGTGCAAGGCACCTGTGAGAAATTCCCCTGAGGGCAGGGAAATGCTCCCTGCCGATGCTTTGGCATCTCCCCAGCGGGGGAAGGGTTGAGCCTGGAGGAGTGGGGGGATCGGCCCAGGCTCCCTCGTTGTTGGGGATCCCCGAGTGCAGCAAACGGGAGAGTTCCCGGCTCGGAGAGGCCCCACTCCGAGGGAGTCGCTGGCCCAGGAGAGCTCCAAGGGGCTCCTTTTGGAGCGCTGTCTGTAGGGCCCCAAGAGAGGGGCTTCAGTGCCAGCAATGTTTCATCCTGGCTGCACTTGGCATCCACAGCTTTCTTTGGCAGGGTGAGAACAGGGCTGTTGTGCCACCGAGGGAACAAAAACACTTCCCGGGGCTGCTCCTAAAGCAGCCAGGAGCTGGCAGGGCAGCAGCAGTGCCTGGTGCAGACAGTGTTTGTGATGAGCTCCAAGGAGCTGAGCCCAGGGGCTGCTGGCCAAGGCCGAGGCCCAGCGAGCATTTCTCAGCTGGCAGGGCGGCCGGAGAAGGTGGAGGCGGGGGAATAATTCACGCCCTCAGTGTGCTCCCAGTCGCTCCCAGTATTTCCATGTCCGTGCCCCAAGTGCTGCTCCCAGCCCTGATCCCTGGGGATGGGAATGTCCCGCTCCCTTGCCGGGGCAGGGTCACTCCTGAGCCAGGTGTGCAGGGCAGGCCCTTGCCCTGACCCCCAGCACTGTCCCAGCTGCAGGATCTGCTTCCCACCGGCCTCTTCCTCCTGCGGCCCCGAGCCCAGCTTGGTGCTGAACAAAGGGGCTGGGCCGGGGCCATTCCCCGGCGGGGGCTGCACACCCCCCTGCCCCCTCCCCAAATTCCCTCTGGGGGAGCAGGAGCTGGGGCTGGAGCCCTGTGGGGAGGGACAAGGGGGTGACAGTGGGATGGGGGGTGTCACACACGCTCTGGGGGGACACACACGGCCCCGGGGACCCCCCCATATCTTCTGCAGAGCCAGGACGATGAACCCCAACATGGAGCCACTGAGCTCTGGCAGTATCTTGGGGGTGGGATCTGGTGGCAGCTTTGGGAGTCTGGGGGAGTCACAACCACCCAAAAACGCCCTCCCAGCCCCACAGCCACTCCCAGACTCCTCAAACCACCCCACAGCTCCCAGCCAGGACCCCCCACCACCAACTACTCCCTGCAAGATAAATGACCCCAAGAACCACCAAAACCCGTTTCCATCTCCCCCAGGACCCACCCAAATTCTCTGCAAGGCACACAGCCCTGTCAGGGACCCAAATCTCCCTCACAGACCCTGCCAAGCCCCCTCCCAGCACCACAAATGCCCACAGGATTGACAGAAGCCCTTCCCAGTCCCCCCACGAGCCCCTAAACTCCCACCTCCCATGGCACTGACCAGGAGAGGTTGGTGGACAGGAACATTTACAGCCAGGATCAGCTCGGGCACTTCAGCAGTGATTTGGGCACTTTGGGGGAACATCCCGGATAGGGAGACCCAGGCCAGGCACTGGGACAGACAATTAGAATTCTTGGAGAACAGGCGGGCTCAGGTGGACACTTTTTGCCGGCACACCTATGAGATTGTGGACATGTCCCCTGCCTTTGATAGCTTCAGAACACCCAAATCCTCCAAAATATTCAATTGAACCAACCCCAAATTCACCCCCAAATCCAGGTAAATGGTGCAGCTTTAGATCTCTTTGCTCAATTTCTTTATTTTCACCCCAGTTTTGGTTGTTTAGACAGGGTGAGGAAAGAAATTATTGAAATGGAAAAGACCTCCAAGATCATGCAGCACTGCTTGATGCCACCAGAAGAAATAACTGGACAGAGCGGGTGAGATTTTTTTGGGGTGTAAAGTCAACAAATTGCTTTCTGCCAGTGAATTTCCAGTTTAGATCAGAGTCCTGATGGATGTTCCTGCCCCTGTGTTCATCCAGGTGCCTATGGGGATCCAGGAGGACATGGAGACCACCTTCCAGGTGTCTTCTCAGCAGGGATCACTGGGAATGTGGGTCACCAGGGCTCTGACCAAAGTGGGTCCTCCCATGGGGGATGGAGTTGGAGCAGGGCACAAAGCTCTTCCCACAGCTGAGGCATTTGCAGGGCTTCCCCTACCGATGCCTCCGTTGGTGTTGGGTCAAGGTAGAGCTCCTGGAGAAGCTCTTCCCACACTGGGGACACTCGTAGGGCCTCTCCCCAGTGTGGATGTGCTGGTGGGTGACGAGGGTGGAGTTGTGCTTGAAGCCCTTCCCGCAGTCGGGGCAGCGGAAGGGCCTCTCCTCCGTGTGAATCTGCTGGTGCCTGAGGAGGCTGCAGCTGGTCTGAAACCTCTTCTGACACTCGGGACACTCGTAGGGCCTCTCCCCAGTGTGCATGCCTTGGTGGGTGACGAGGGCAGAGCTGCAGCTGAAGCTCTTCCCACACTCCCCACACTCGTAGGGCCATTCCCCGGTGTGGATCATCTGGTGCTGGATCAGGTGGGAACTCTGCGTGAAGCTCTTCCCACACTCCAAGCACTTGTAGGGCTTCTCCCCATGGTGAACCTGCTCATGGCCCACCAGCTCCGAGCTCTGGCTGAAGCTCTGTCCACATTCCTGGCACAGGATGCCAGGGCTTTTTGGGCTCCCAGGGTCCCTTCTCCCCTCCTTCTCTGCTTTGGGCTGCAGGGGCTCCAAGGAGTCCCCCCTGCCCCTCTCCAGGCTGTTGAGGGTCCCGCCAATGACGGCGCTCCCCCCTCTCTGGGCTCTCCACTTTGGGCTCCTGGGGGACACAGGGCTGTGCTCCTCCAGGCTGCCTCTGCTGTCAGCTGCCACCGGGACCCCCCAGTGTCCCCCCAAGGGGCCTTTTCCACTCAGCTTTGCAGTTCTTCATTCTCCAAACATCCCCCCCAAAAACCCAAGCCAGGGCCCCCCCCAGGATATCTGGGCCGAGCTCCCCATCCCTGGTCACCCATGGGATGGGAGGTGATGGTGCCAGGCAGGCTGCGAATTCAGGGAGGCCTCGACCTCATGCTTCCTTTTTCTTTCCCGGATACTGCTTAGTCCCTCCTCTTCCTCTCCTTCCAGCTCCTCCTCTTCCATCCCTCCTCCTCCTCCCTAAGCCCACCTCCTTCTCCTACTTCCATGCCTTCTGGCTCTCCTTCTCCATCCCTCCTCTTCCCTCCCTCCTCCTCCTCCCCCAGGAGCAGCGACATCCTCGGTGCCCAATTCCCGCAGCCCTGGCAGCCCTCGGCAGGAGCGGGGATGGAGCCGGGACAGGTCGGGATGGACAACGCGGGGCTCTCGGCTGCTCCCACCTGCTGGGGGCAAGGGGAACCCGGCCCGGGCAAAAGGAGAGGCAAACTGGGAAAACTGGGGGCTGCACATCCAAACTGGGCCTTGCTGGGGACCCTGCCAGGGGACTGCCAGCCCTTGGGGCTCCTCTTGAGAGATCCGGGAGGGGGGAACGCAGAGAGGGCTGGGAGATCCCAGGAATGGCAGCACTGGGAGTGACTTTTTTATACTGGGGTCATACTGGGATCGTACTGGGAGCAGCTGGGCCCATGCTGGGGCAGACTACGGTCACACTGAGGGAGACTGGGATCATATTGGGATCATACTGGGATCACAATGGGATCATACCGGGATCACACTGGGATCATACCGGGATCACACTGGGACAGAGTAGAAGCCTGCAGCGGGCAATTGAGACCATGCTGGGGGCAAATAGGATACACTGGGAGTGACTGGGATCATTCTGAGTTTGACTGGGAGCAACTGGGAGCAACTGGGATCATGCTATGAGCAAGTGGGAGGAACTGGGAGTCACTGGGTGTGTGCTGGGAATGACTGGAAACAACTGGGCTTATACTGGGATCATGCTGGAGGTGACAGGGATCATACTGGCAGTGAGTGCAACTACACTGAGGCTGACTGGGAGTGGTTGTGAACAAATGGGATCATGCTGGAAGGAACTGGGAGTGACTGGGAGTATGCTGGAAGGAAGTGGGGTACACTGGGAGAGACTGGGAGTGACTGGAACAAAAGAGAGGGTGAAAGGGAGCAACTGGAACCATGTGGGGCACAACTGGTTCATACTGGCAGTGACTGGGAGCACACTGGGCTCATCTCTGGACCATACTGGGAAGGACTGGACTAATACTGGAAGTGTCTGAGACTGACTGGGAACACACCAGGCACATCATCCCCCATACTGGGTGTGACTGGGAGCAACTGGGAACACACTGGATGAAAGTGGTAGCAACGGGGACTGTGCTGGGGGCAAATTGTATCATAATGGGGAGTGACTGGCAGCAACTGGGCTCCTGCTGGGAGCAGCCCCTGGCGGCCCCGGGAGCCCCGCACCCCTTTCCCGGCCATGCCACCCCTCCAGCCCCAGCACCCCCCATTGCCGGGGTGCCGGCACTGCCAGGGGTCCCCCCCTCTCGGGATCCCCGCTGGGGCTTCTGGGGCTCTCCTCTCTCTGGGCTCCCGCTCAGGGCAGCCGCAGCTCTCCCGGGGCTCCCCAAAACCGGTCTCCCCCCGCCGGGGCTCTGCTGCCCTCACCGCCCACCGGGACCTCCCAAAAACACCTCCCAGGGACCCCCCGATGTCCCCCCGAGGGCCAGCTGCAGCTCGGCTTTGGAGCTCTGCCAGCTCCAAACATCCCTCCCAAAAAACCCAAACCCAGGGAGCCCCGGGATATTTGGGCCGAGCTCCCCCTCCCTGGGCACCTGCGGGATGGGGGCGATGCTCCCGGGGTGCTGCGAGCTCAGGCAGCGCCAGGGCCACGCGATTCCTTCTCTCCTCTCCTCCGGCTGCTCCCTGCTGCCGCTGCGCCTCTTCCTCCCTCCCTCCTCCTCCTCCTACCCCGTTCCCCAAGCCCCCACAGCCGCGGGAGGGGCGGGGATGGAGCCGGGACAGGTCGGAACGCAGAGAGGGCTGGGGGGGATGCCAGGAGTGGCAGTGCCTGGGCTGTACTGGGATCATACTGGGAGCGGCTCCTGGGTGACCGAGTTCTACTGGGATCATACTGGGATGTTACTGGGAGTGAGGAGGAGCAGCGCAATGGCTCCAGCGCTGGGGCTGGGGGCGCTCCTGGGGCCCCGGGGGGACAGCGATAGGTGCGGGGGACCCCCGGCACCGGGACTCTTTGGTCGCCCATTCCGGAGCACCGAGGGGCCCCTGAACCCCCATTCCCGGGCGCCGCCATTCCCCGCACCCCCATTCCCGGCATGGGTTCCACCCCGCACCCCCTTATCCGGCACCGGCAACCCCCGCACCCCTTTCCCGGCCATGCCGCCTCTCCCAACCCCCAGAGCCCCCTTTCCTTCACCCAGAGACCCCCTGGACCCCTATTCCTGCCTTTCCTAGTGCCCAGCCCCTCCTTTCCTCAACACCGAGGACATCCGGGACCCCTATTCCCAGCCAGCCTGGGTTTTCCCACCTTTTGCTGGGAATGGGGACACCGGGGACCCTTGGAGTCCTCTTTGCTAACGATAGTGACACAATTAAGCGTGCCCAAACTCCTCCTGGATCTCCCCTTAGCCCCCAGTGGGGATTCCTGGGAGTTCCCCTGTGTTCCCCATTTCCCAGGACTTTGGGGGTCCCCCCGACCTGTCCGTGCACTCCCAGATTTCTTCCACAGCCCCCTGTGATGGTGGGGGTGGGGACCGAGTGCTGGCGCCCCCCTGCCTGCAGCAGATCCAGCGGTGAGGGGAGTTTGGGGGGATCCCTGAGCATTTGGAGTCCCCTGGGTTTTGGGGTGACCCCCGGGTCCGCCAGGATCTCCCTGGACACGTTGACGCTGCCCGTGTGCAGTGAGAAGGTTCATACCCGGCACGGGGTCCCAGCTCTGTCACCGGCATTGCCCAGGAAGCCCAAAACCCTCCCGAGAACCCCCAAACGCCCAGTGACACCCCGACCTCCCCGGGACCCCAAAACCAATACTGGCCCCTCCAAAAACTCCCCAAGACTGCAAAAACCCCACACAGACTCCCCCAAAACCTCCCAGGACATCAAAATTCCCACAAGACCTCCCAGCATGCCCCAGACCCTCCTGAGAAGGTTCATACCTGGCAGGGGGTCCCCATCTCCGTCACCGACAGGTACCCCAAACCAGCCTTGGTTTCTCCCTGGGATTGCCCAATCCCCCCCTGCTCGGGAATCCTGAAAACCCCCCTGGGAACCCCCCAAAAATCCACCGGGACCCCAAAAACCCTGGGGATAGACAAAACCCCCCCAGGAATTCTTCACAAGAGTTTATACCCAGCACGGGGTCCCCATCACCATCATCGGCATCACCCAGGTACCCCCAGATCCTCTCGGGACTCCCAAACCCTCCTGGGACCCCCAAACCCTCCCAGGAACCCCTAAATCCTCCCAGGACTCCCAACCCTCCCCAGGCTCCGCTGCCGGAATCAGCAGGAGTGGTGTTGGCCTCTTCAGGGGAGTTAGCGTGGGACCCGACCAGAGCGGGGGCCCTTAAACCCCAAAAATCCACCCTGGGGGGCAAAACATCCCCTACAGCGGTTTGGAGTGAGTCCCCCAGAAAAATGTCACTTAAAGCCATCATGATCGCCCCTGAAAAGGGGCTTGTGGGGCTGTGGCCCCACAAACACCTGAAAATGGGGAGGAAAAAACACCCTTGGAGTGGTGACATCCCCCCAGACATCCCTAAAAAGAGAAAAACTCCTCTTCAGAGGGGCCTGAAGACCCTTCAGGGCCCTCGAGGAGGGACAAGATCCCCTCCTCTGCTGGGGCCTCTCCGAGCCGGGAGCTCTCCCGTTGGCGGCTGCCCTCGGGGGAGCCCCGAACGATGGCGGCTCCTGGGCTGAGCCCCCCTCAGCCGGGGCTGTGGAGGGAACTGGGGGGGCTGGGACGGGGCCTGGGGGTCCTGGGGTGACCTGGGGGAGCCTCAGTGGGTCCCACCTCCCCCTGTGCCCCCTCTCCCACCCCCTTCCCATTGTTCCCCCCAAACCTCCGCTCCCCCAGCTGGGTTTGGGGGTGCTGCTACCAACACCCTGACCCACAGGGTGTCAGGTCGTGTTCTGACTCTGTCAGCAGTTTGGTTTTTTTGTTTGTTTCTATTATTGCAGTTATCTTTTGAATTTTCCTAGTAAAGAACTGTTATTCCTATTCCCATATCTTTGCCTGACAGACTTTTGATTTCAAAATTATAATAAATTGGAGGGAGGGCGTTAACATTTTCCATTTCCAGGAAGGCTCCTGCCTTCCTTAGCCGACACCTCTCTTTTCAAACCAAGACAGATTTTGGTGCCCAACCTGCAGCACAAGGGTGTCGAGAGGAAAAGGGAATAACAGTTCTTGAGGAACCTAATTTTTGTGTGCTGCTCTAGAAACCTCGTTAAGCGACACCATGTGGTCCAGCTTACCCTGGTTTGGGTAGAAGCACATGGTTGTGGCTGTGCCAGCGCCCCCACCGACCTCCAGCCCTGGGAACCTGGAGCAAGCGGAAACCACAACTTTGCAAATGCTACCTGTGCTTGAAGCAAATGGAAAGAGAACTGGGGTGTGAAAAATAAAGCTTGTTTATTTTCAGAAAAACAGCAATGAAAATACAGAACACATTTACATTGTAAGAATATTTGTAACAACAACTATCTATGGAACGTATATACCTAAGAACATATCTAACAAAAGTCTATTAAATGTATTTACAGAAGACAAAAAGAAGCCCTATAACCTATAGCCTAAAGACAACAACAAACTCTACAACGTGCGTACAAAAGGGTGGCGTCTCTGTCCGGGATCTCCATCAGTCCTTGAGGAAAAGCAAGAGGCACGGTCACTCCAATCAGGCAGAGAGGGCTCTTCCATGTGCCCCCAGGCTGGCCCAGCAAGCGCAGCACAGGCTGGGGATGGCCACCAGAACCCAATGCACCGGGTCCCACATCCCTGAGCAGGGACCACCCAGCCCAGTCCCAGCCTGGCAGCAGGGGACCCGCTCTGCCTGTGGGGACCACATGCCTGTCCTGCTGCTGGTATTGCTCTTCATCCCAAGATCATGGCCTCTTCCTCATCTTTCTCATCAATGTCCATGTCCTCAAGGTACTCTTCCATTTCCACGTCCATCTCCTCTTCCACATCTACCTCCATCTCTTCCTCTCCAGTCTCTTCTCCATCCACTTCCATCTCCTCCTCTGTATCAATCTCCATGTCCACCTCCATCTCTTCCTCTCCACTCTCTTCTCCATCCACTTCCATCTCCTCCTCTGTATCAATCTCCATGTCCACTTCCATCGCATCGTCTCCACTCTCTTCTCCATCCACTTCCATCTCTTCCTCTCTATCAGCCTGCATGTCCACCTCCATCTCGTCCTCTCTCTCTGTGACAGCCTGCAGAGGTAGCAACACCTCAGAGTGGGGTCCCTGTCCCACCCCATCCCCACAGAACTCCAGCCCGGCCGGGCAGCTGGGGGGTGTCCACCTCCATGGAATGGCACCATACCTTCCTCAGGACAAATGTGAGCATCCTGCAGGGACGGATGACAAAATCCAGGCAACAGAGAGCTTTCAGGACTGATGGGAGTATCAGGGCGCAGGTGACGAGAAGAGTGACAGGGAGCATGGTGAAGGGTGAGCTGGCACGAGGGCTGGCACAGGGCGGGCTGACACAAGGGCCAGTGGTTGTGTTGTGCTCTTTGCTGGACGCTGGAAGTTCCTGCTGGAACATCACATCTGTGACATCACAGTGGATCTAAAGAGCATCTTGTTCCGAGCTGAGCAATCTTCCCCAGCCCATGCTGCTCACAGCCCTGTTGCCAAGGATGGGGCATCCACAGCCTGGGCCAGTGCCTCAGCAGCCTCCGTGTAAAAGAGCAGCTCCCTCAGATCCAACTTCAATCAGCCTCCTGCAGTTGAAAGCCATCCCCCCTTGTCCTGTTGCCACGGGCCCGGCTGAACACTGTCCCCGTCTTTCCTGTGGGACCCTTCCAGTCCTGCAGAGCTGCACTGAGGCCTCCCCAGTGTCTCCTCTTTCCAGGCTGAGCATCCCCAGCCCCACTTGGACGGCAGTCAGGTAGATCAGGGGGAGTCAAGGCTGAAGTCAAATAGCATCAGGAACTGAGAGGTGGAAGCTTTAGGCCCAGGTTTGCCTCTATAATAACAGTGGAGGGGAAGATGGTGGGACACTGGCTCTGTTCTAACCGGTCAATATTTTCTTTTTTTTTTTTTTTTTCTCCTTTTCTGTCATGCTGATGCAGGTGTTGCTGTTTGCAAGGAAGCTTGGCACAATATCCATTGTCTTCTCCATTTGTGAAACACCGAGCAGAGTCTGGGCAGGCTGATGATGCAGAGCAAAACCTGCAAATACACCGGTGATCCTGAGCCTGGAGGATGCAGCTAAACCCGGCCAAAAATAATTTCTGGAAAGTCAAGCCTGGTTTACATTTTCTTGAGTTTGGCTATTCCTGAACCGAGGGAGAGGGCATTCGGGGGAGGAGGTACCACAGGGGTTCCCCTCCCCCGTTTTTGGGGGGTCTCCCATGGTGCCCCCTCTCCAAAAAGCTCCGTGGGCCCCCTGAAGTGGCTCCTGTTCCACCGGCTGGTGCCCCCTGATCCAGGACGGCCCCCGGTGAGTCTGGGGGCTCTGGGGGGATTTTGGGGGGATTTTGGCAGCATTTTTGGGCGTTGGGGGATTTTGTTGGTAGCTTAGGGGGAATTACTGGATTTTGGAGAGAATTACTGGCTTTGGGGGGTTATGGGACTTTGCAGGGTTTTGTGGAATTGAGGATTTCGATGATTTTTTTAGGGTTTTGTGGGGTTTTTTTGGGGGGGTTTACTGAAATTTTTGGGAGTTTTTTTTAATTTTGGTGGGTTTCACTGTGATTTTGTTGGATTCTTTGGGGTTTTGGAGGGTTTTATTGGGATTCTGGGGGGATTTCTGGGGTGTTTTAGTGGAATTTTGGGGGGCTTTGGAGTTGTCCCAGGGTGTAAGGAAGGGCTGAGAGGCACCAAAGTCTCCTTTAAACCCCTGAAAGTCTCAATAAACCACATGAAATTGCAATTAAATCTCACAAATTCCCATTAGAACACCCTCGAATCCCAATAAAAGCCCACAAAATCCCAATTAAACCCCACAAATCCCCCCCAAAAAATGTCTCCAAAACCACATGAAGCCCCACAGAATCCTCACGAGACCCAAAGAAATCTTGGCAACACCCAAAAAAACCCACAAAACCCCCGCAAAATCCCCGCTAAAATTCCTAAAAAACCCAAATCCCCAAAGAATCCCACTAAATGCCCCAACAATTCCAATAAAATGCCTCCAAATCCCCTAAACATTCCAATAGAACACAGAAATAATTCCAGAGGATCCCACAAAATCCCCACAAAATCCCAGTAAAACCTTCCAAAAGTCAAAAGAAAACAGAAAAAATTTCAATTAGCCCCAAATACCCCCAGGAAAACAACTTCCCACTCAAAGCACCAATAAAACCCCTCAAAATCCAAACTCCCCAAAATCCCCCAACTGCCTCCAAACCCAATAATTCTCCCCAAAAACCCCAACAATTCCCGTAAACTCCCAACGCAATTCCCCAAAGCCCAAAAAAGCCCCAGATGCCCAAACCCCTCCCGAGCCCTCCCTGGTCCCTCCCGGTCCCGCCCAGGCCCGTCCGGGGCCGCGGCCAAAACTGCCCGGAGCGAACGCGGAGGTCCCGGAGCGACCCCGGAGCCGATCCTGGGCTCGGCCTCGGGCTCGGCCCCTTTGGGGGATTTTGGGCCACACTGGGCAGGTTTAGGGTGGGCTTCAGATCCCTTGCGGGGATCCCGAGCCTTTTTGGGTGGATTTTCAGCCCCTGTGGCTGATTTGAGGCCGAATCTGGTGGGGTTCAGGGGGGATTTCAGATCCCTTTGGGTGATTTTAGGTCCATATGGGTGAATCTTAATCTTGTGTGCATGATTTTAGGTCCCTTTTTTGTGATTTATGGTCCATTTAAGTAGTTTTTTTTTGCTTCTTTGGGCAATTTTAGGTCAAACCAAGCCATTAAGGTGATTTTAGGCCAAAGCAGGTACTTTCAGGGTGTATTTTAACTTCATTTGAGGGATTTAAGGGTGATTTTAAGCCATTTCATGTGTCTTTTAAAACATTTGAGGCAATTTTAGACCCCATTGTTTGGATTTTAGAGCCCTTTGGATACTTTTAATCCCATTTGGTTGGTGTCAGGCCGAACCATGTGGATGTAGGTTGCATTTGATGCCCTTTTGGGTGATTTTAAACCAAACTGGGCTTTTTTAGGACAGCGTGTCCCCTTGGCCCCGCTCCTTTCCCCTCACGGTTCCACTCATTCCTCGCCCCCTTTCCCCTCACGGTTCTGCCCTTTCCTCGCTCCTTTCCCCTCACGGTTCAGGATCCCGGAGCGGGGGAGGAGGAGGAGGGAGGGAGGAAGAGGCGCAGCGGCAGCAGGGAGCAGCCGGAGGAGAGGAGAGAAGGAATCGCGTGGCCCTGGCGCTGCCTGAGCTCGCAGCACCCCGGGAGCATCGCCCCCATCCCGCAGGTGCCCAGGGAGGGGGAGCTCGGCCCAAATATCCTGGGGGGTGCCTGGGTTCGGGTTCTTTGGGAGGGATGTTTGGAGCTGGCAGGGCTCCAAAGATCAGCCGTGGCGGGCCTTAGGGGGACATCATGGGGTCTTGAGGTCGGGAGCGGCTACACCCGGTATGAGACCAGTCACTCCCAGTATGAGCCTGGTTAAGGTCTTTCAGCTCCTGCCAAAGGTCTGACAGCTCCTAGTGAAGGTCTGACAGCTTCTGCTGAAGGTGTGACACTTCCTGGTGAAGGTCTGACAGCTCCTAGTGAAGGTCTGACAGCTCCTGGTGAAGTTATGAAACCTCCTAGTGAAGGTCGGACAGCTTCTGGTAAAAATCTGACAGCTCCTGCTGGAGGTCTGACAGCTCTTGCTGAAGCTGTGACAGCTCCTTCTGAAGGTGTGACGGCTCATCCTGGTGGTCTGACAGCTCCTGGTGAAGGTCTGACAGCTCCTACTGAAGGTCTGGCAGCTCCTGCTGAAGGTCTGACAGCTCTTTCTGAAGGTGTGACAGCTCCTGGTGAAAGACTGAAAGCTCCTCTTGAAGGTCTGGCAGCTTCTGGTGAAGGTGTGACAGCTCCTGGTGAAGGTCTGACAGCTCCTCCTAAATTCTGACCATTCCTGCCAAAGGTCTGACAACTCCTGCTGAAGGTCTGACAGCTCCTACTGAAGGTCTGACAGCTCCTACTGAAGGTCTGACAGCTCCTGCTGAATTTGTGACAGCTCCTAGTGAAGGTGTGACAGCTCCTGGTTAAGGTGTGACAGGTCCTGCTGAAAGTGTGACAGCTCCTTCTGAAGGTCTGGCAGCTTCTGGTGAAGGTGTGACAGCTCCTGGTGAAGTTCTGACAGCTCCTGGTGAACATGTGAAAACTCCTGGTGAAGGTCTGGCAGCTCCTGCTGAAGGTCTGACACCTCCTGGTGAATGTTCGACAGCTCCTGCTGAAGGTGTGACAGCTCCTGCTGGAGGTCTGACAGCTCCTTCTGATAATCTGACAGCTCCTGCTGAAGGTGTGACAGCTCCTGGTTTAGGTGGGACAACTCCTAGTGAAGTTGAGACAGCTCCTGCCGAAGTTCTGACAGCTCCTGCTGTCGGTCTGACAGGTCTTGTTTAGGTCTGATAGCTCCTCCTGAAGGTCAGAGAGCTCCTGCTGAAGGTGTGATAGCTTCTGGTGAAGGTCTGACATCTCCTGGTGAAGGTCTGACAGCTCCTGCTGAAGCTGTGACAGCTCCAGGTGAAGGTCTGACAGCTCCTGCTGAAGGCGTGACAGCTCCTGCTGGAGGTGTGACAGGTCTTGGTGAAGGTCTGACAGCTCCTGCTGAAGCTGTGACAGCTCCAGGTGAAGGTCTGACAGCTCCTAGTGAAGGTCTGACAGCTTCTGCTGAAGGTCGGAGAGTTCCTTTGAAGGTCTGACAGCTCCTGGTGAATGTCTGACAGCTTCTGGTGAAGGTCTGACAGCTCTCAGAGCGTCAAATTTACGTGGCTAGAGGGTGGTGTGCAGAAAGGAGACAGAGGAGTCCTGTAAAAGTCCCTTGATTGGCATAAAGGGAGAGCGTGCATCAGGCGTGTGTCCAACGCAGTCTCCCAATCACTTGGATCAAGTAGCCTTCTTTTCTTCTTTCCCGGCTGCATTTTCTTTCATTCCCTTTCCCCCTTGGCTGAGCTACTTGGAAGGTACTCGGGACTTCCCGATCTGCCCATCATGTCCCCCTCATTACGTGCCCTCTATAAAACACACGATCCACGATCATTTCAACTAGCTAAATCAATTGATATTTTTAGTGAGCTTTACTGATTGACATGGACTGCTCCTCAGCCAAGGCCATGCTAAACTCCTGAACTTAGGGAAGAAGAACAAAGACTTTATAGGATTGTGAGAGACGAGGTGACATTTTGCTGAAGCCAAAAGATTATTAAGCTAAAGAATGAAAGCTGTTGGTTCTATGTGTTGTTGTTTGTGGTTTGGATATGTTCTGGTTGGTTTGTTGGGTGTTGCTGGAGAGGGGCGGGGTTGAAGCCCTGACTAAAAAGGAATTCAGACGATGGGGGAGTAGACAGAAAAGCAGGTGGTCAGGAGAGAATGGAAGTGCCCCAGTACCGAGCCAATGGGAAAGGGGACGGGGACTGCCCCAGCCGGGAAATGCCCGAAAATTTTCCACTTTGTTGGAAGGTGTGTGTGTTCTGCTCTCGGGAGGGACATGCAAATTCGGCTCGGCTGAATCGGTATGAATGAACAGTTGTTGCACTCATTTTTAAAAGTGTTAAATTTTCTTTTATAGTTCTTTTGAAAGTTTTAAAGTTCTCATAAAACTTTCTTAGCCTTCTGATAATGTTTACATATTTCTACTAAAGTTCTCATGCACTGTTCATGCAAATAATGATTGTTTTACATTCTTCTTTGTGGGAGGAGAAAATTAATAGACTGTTAGTTTGACCAGTGTGGTTACAGAAGTGGCAATTTCATCCTCCAATCTACTGCCACTTTTAGAATTCTATATATTGCAAAGTCAGAAATAAAATTAACTCTTTTTCTCTCTTGAACTCATCAAGCTTCTGTGTACTCCTTTGGTGCCAAATAGCAACAAAGTTTCTTTTTGCTTTGAAGACTTTGTCCCCATTTAATTGTGTCAAAAAGCCTGTTCATTTCTAACAGGATTATAAATATTAAGTTCTTCACCCAGGGCAGATTTAAAGCCCAAACTCCCATGTCACGTCCCCCAGACTTCCGGAACATCGCCAGAGCTCCCCCAAACCCTCCTGTCAGCCCCTGGAAACGCCCCAGAGACCTCCCAATCCCTGTTTCAACCCCGCAGCTGCCTGTAACTCCCCCAAAGACCCCACCCCAGCTGCCCATAACTTCCCCAAAGCCCCCCCAAGCCCCATATCACATTCCCTGACCTCAAACAAACCCTTATTCTCCCCCCTGCCCCCCTGCAATTTCACTCACACACGGCCATGGCCTGAGGGGACACGCTGGTGGTCTTCAGGTGGGAGCTGGCCAGGGCATCCTGACCAAAGACCTGAGGAGCTTCAGCCTTTGCAGGGGAGGCTGGCAGCAGCTGCACCCCCAAAACAGCCCCTGCAGCCCCCTCAGCCATGCAGCTGCACTGCTGGATGACTGGCTCTACGTGTCTGGAGGTGCAGGGGGGGCTCGGGGCATCCTAGGGTGGGCTGGTGGGATTTTCAAGAGGCTACAGGGCCAAGGGGCCTGGAGGATCTGGAAGTGCTGGGGGAATTTGGGGAAAGGGGAGGTTGGAGGGTTTTGGAGAGCTGTGTCATGACTGGCTCTATGTGTTTGGAAGTGGGAAGGGGTATCAGGGGGTCCGGGGCAATTTCTCGGGGGGCTTTGCAGGGACTATAGTGGCTGGGGGAGCTTCAGGGCATCTTGGGGGTGTGGGAGCATTTTGGAATGAGAGGGGATACAGGAGGGCTGGGGGAAAACGTGTTCTATGTCTTTAGAAGTGGGGAGGGGACTAGGGGCTGATTTTGGAGCCTCCACTGATTACTGGGTGCCCCCCTCCAGCAAAGGGCCAAGGCTGTTTTCTCCTCCCATCTGGGAGGGGGGGTGAGCTTTGAGGATCCCATCTTCAGTCGGGGGGGTCCCTTTGTCACTGAAACTGTGTGAAAATGAAACATCTCCAACAGCAAATTCAGGGTTAGAGAATCAAAGGCGTTACTTTATACTGGTCAGGACGTGCAACAGAAATCATTGCATCTACACATTGCCCGGGTGTGCAGCCAGCAACACACGGGCAGGAGGACACAGATGGCGCTTCCTGGCTGGGAGAGGACTTGTGGCCATCTCCAGGCACCGGTCTGACAGGGATCCCCGCAGCTCCGGCCCTGCACAGCCACTCTGTCGCCAGCACAAAGGCTTCAGCAGAACCAGCAAAGGCCAAGGGGCTACTTTTCCCTTCCCCACTGCTGGCCTGGGCCGCTTGCTGAGCACAAGGACCCGTTTTCCCCTCTACCCCTGTGCTCTGCAGACCCTGGGCAGCAAATGAAAGATCCTGGGAGTCTGTCTATTACAACATATCCTACATTTATATGCTAAGGAAAAAGGAAAATAAGGAAAGAACAATGTTGAACAAATCAAACATTGCTTCTGGCTCAGGTGGCCCCAGCAGACAGAGCTTCTGGGATCAGCTCTCTGCAGAGCTCCAGCAGTGCAGCCAGCCGAGCCCTGACAGACGAGGCCGTGTCCTCCATGCCCTGTGGAGCTGATCATGCAGGCTGTCGAAGATGGAATATCGAGCTCTCTCTACTGCCTGGAGGACGTATAGTGTTTGAATTGCCAGGCTTCCGACGGCGACGCTGATGTCATCTGCCATGCCTTCAAGGGCTGAAAGAGAGAGGAACAGAGCCATGGTCAGTTCCCGGATCTGAGGGGACCCGAGGAGACCCCCGTTCCAGGGCCGTGCCAGCCGGCTCTAGCCATGGCCAGCAGGGAGCAGGGACCAACAGGATCAGCCCGAAGCTGCTGGCCACGAATCCCCCAGGTGGCCCTGACGTCTCTGTGTGCTCTGCCCACACCGCCCCTCGTCCGCACAGGGAGCAGAGCCCTCGGCAGCCGGGGCAGGGCTTGCAGCTCCCCCGCCAGCCCCCGCTGACAGCCCGCTGCCCTCACTCACCCTCACAGATGAGCTGGAGCTCTTCCTTCTTCCCCCTGAGGTGCTGCCCGGCCATCCCTGTGAACACAGAGCCTGTCACGGCCCAGCGGCACAGCTCCCTGCCAGCGGCGCTGCCAGCCCTGTGGCCACAAGCCCTGGTGGCCCGGCAGGGCTCAGCCCGGGCCCTTGCCGCACGCTGCCGGCCCAGGGCACGGCTGCGAGAGGGCGGCAGCAGCGCCGAGGCCAGGCGGGGCTCCACGGCGCCGGGCCCGGATGGCGCTGCCGGGGCAGCAGCCGGGGCTGGGGCCGAGCTGCGGCGGGGCGGGGAGGGAAGGGGAGCCCGGGCTCACGGCTCACCGATGAACCTGATGGCCTCCTCTCGCAGGGACTGCTGCGGGCTGTCCAGGTACTGCAGGGCCCGGCGCAGGTGCTCGGCCGCTCGGCTCCTGTCGTCGGCCAGCTGCAGAGAGCGGCAGGAGGGAAGGGTTGGCGCGGGCTCAGCCCCTGTGCCGGGCGCTCCCTGCGCCCAGCCCCGGCCTCCCCTGCCCGCACAGCCCTGAGGCGCGGCCAGCAGCCGCGGGCGCCGGGCTCTGGAGGGGGCAGAGGGGCGGCTGCTGCCCCGGGAGCCGCGGCGCCGCCCCGCCCCGCGGCCCCGCCGGGCCGGGGCTCCATCGGCTCCGGCTCGGGCCCACGGGAGCCTGGAGAAGAGCCCGCGCAGCCTCTGGGTGCAGCAGCGGGCAGGGGCACAGCTGCCAGCCCACACACTGAGCACCGCGCTCAGGGGGCTTCTCCAGCCTGAGGCTGGCACTTCCAGGCCGTCCTTACCAGGCACTCGGTGAACTTCCACAGCTTCTTGTTCTTCACCAGTTTTTGAAGATCCCTCCTCTTCAGGAACTCAGCCACACAAAGCAGCGTTTCCTGAGAAGCCTGGAGAGCAGCAGAGATGCGGAGATGGCCCCACAGCCCAGGGCGCAGGACCTGTGTCCCTGTGTCCCTGTGCCAAGGCCTGGAGGAGGCTGCAGCCCACGAGGCGCTAGGGCAGGAGGCAGCTGAGCCCCCTCCCAGGGGGACAGCAGCAGCCCATGAGTCCTCACCTGTGCCACATGCTGATTCTCATCATGGCAGTGGAAGAAGAGTGGCAGCAGGCTCTGGCGCACGTGTGTCTTCAGGGCCTTTTCTTCCTTTTCCAGTGGAAGAGACACCAATGTTTGGAAGAGCAGTATGGAGAGCAGCTGCACATGGCTATTGTCCTGTATGAAAGGAAGAAAAAAAGACCTCAGCATCGGCTGCACGGGGCTCAGCTTGGCTCAGGCCTGCAAATCCACAGGGCACAAAGTGTCCAGGCAGCAGTCAGTGGCTGTGGCTGGGGGCAGCGAGCCTTACGTGGTCAAAGAGTGGCAGGAGCGCCTCAACCAGCTGCAGTGCGATGGGGCTGGGTATCAGCATGGCCTTGTCCCAGAAGATAAAGCTGAGGAGCCTGACTGTCATGCTGACTATCTCTCCATCTGCGTCCCACAGGAGCTCCACAAGACTTTCAGTCAGGCTCCACATTTTTTCGCTCTGTGCAGAACACAAGTTTGTGAAACGCCATCCTGCTGCCGCAGGGCCTAGGGGCCAAAGGGCTGTTCCGAAGCACTTGGGCAGTTGAACCAGGAGGCAGGAGAGCTGGGAGCAGCTGCCCCAGCGCCCAAAGCCCAGCCAAGCCCAAGCGACTGCATTCCCAAGCGCAGCCTCAGCCGCTGCCCCCTTCTCACCATCAAGGGATCATCGATGAGCACAAGAAGGGCCCTGAGCGCCAGGCGACGCCTCTCCCTGCACTCGCTCCGCAGGTGCCTTGACAAGATTTGCAGGATTCTCTTAGCACCGCGTTCACTCAAGTTCAGGCACTCAAGAACCTGAAAGGCACAGGGCAGTGACAGGGGACCTGGCCGGCAAGAGCCCGGAACAGCACAGGGCTGGGCCCAGGCAGCAGCGCAGGGCGCGGGCACCGTCCCAGGCAGTTGCGGCTACGAGAGGGCAGAGAGCTGGGAGGCAGCTGAGCGAGGCAGCGCTGGCCATCAGGCTCACCTCCACAAGGAACGCCAGGGCGGGCAGTTCCCAGCGTGGCTCCTGTGTGCTGAGCAGCCGGAGCAGGTCGCGAGCGATCCTTGAGCACAAGGGGATGGAGACACAGGACATCTCCCTGGCAGGAGAAAAAGAAACCAAGACTTTGGGCTGGGGGACAAACCTCTCCCAGGACTGACTCACAGAGGTCTGGCCTTTCCCCAGCATCCTGTAAGGGCCCTGGGCTATTTGGGAGGTGGCTCCTTGTGGGCCCCCTCCTCTCCCAGCCTTTTCCAGTCGGCTTGGCTGTTCCTCGGTGACAAGGCCCTCTGGCCCACGACCACGGGGACTGTGTGGGGCACCCTGGGCACTGAGCACAAATGTCAGAGGCAGTGGGGAGAAGGGGGTCTCACCTGGCCAGCAGACCCACGGCATAGTGGTGGGTGTCAGCACACAGCAGCGTGTCCCAGCCACACTTGCGTTCTATTGCCACCACCACATCCTCGTGCTGCATTTGGCAGAGCAGGGACTTCAGGGTCCGCACTGCAAACCTGCATGCAGAGCAAAGCCCAGGTCACGCTGGGAGCACTGGCTCCTGCCCTGGGCACCTGGCAGGGACAGGAGGACTGGCATGGAGCACCTGTTGGGGTTGGTGGCAAGGCCGTATTGCTGCTGGCATCCTTTCCAGAAGGTATCGACCTCCGCTGGCACATCCAACGTGCTGAAGAACACTTGGAAGAGCAGATGCACAAAGAGGCGGGGGAAATACACGGTCACTACATGTGGGACACAGGGCATCTGGAGGATCTTCCACATCACCACAGTTGCCTGCAAAGGACAGAGCAGCCCGAGACAGTGCTCAGTGCCGAGGTGTCCGTGTGGCAGGGCCCGAGCATGGGAGGGAGAGGCCCGGAGAGACACGGGGAGCACCGGGCCTGGTGGCCCTGAAGCTGCCCCGAGGCCAGGTTTCAGCCCAGCGCCTGAGGCAGGGAGATGCAGTGGGGGAAGGAGGATGCAGAGCTGCTGGACAGGTGGCCTTGGGGCCAGCAAAGGCCAGTGTCAGAAACTCACAGCCAGGACAAAGACACCCGTTTTGTCCCCATCGGAGGTGCACGTGCTGTGCTCTGGCCAGCTCCCCAGCACATCGAGGAGTATAAGCTGCGCCGGCTCTGCAGTCCTGGGCGAGCACATGATGCTCTTCCACATGGTCAAAGCAGCTCTGTGGGGTCAGAGCTCTGTCTCAGAGGAGTCTGGGACACAGCACCGTGGCCTGGGCGGCAGCGGGGAGCTGAGCTGGCTGCCAGCCCTGCCTCTGCCCACTGCCCCTCGCCAGCAGCACCCAGACAGCCCAGCCCTGTGGGGACAGGTCCCTGAGGGCCAGCGAGGAAGCATGGCAGAAGGCTCGGGGGCTGACGTGCCAGGGCTGGCAAAGGGAGCAGCCAGAGGGCCCTGGAACTCTCTGTTGGTCAGACACCTGGGACAGGCTGTACAGGCTGATGGGCTGGGGAGCCCTGAGCCCTCTGGGCAGGTGGGCCCCATACCTGTCACAGGATGGGGCCACACGCAGGAGCGTCATTACTACGTCAGCAGGCTGCTCTTTGGTGAGATCCAGCAGGGCCCTGTTCAGCCTGTGCTCAGCAAACTGATTGGCCATGAGCCACTGGTGGATGTACCTCACCATGGCAGGCACCTGGAGAAGGCACGGGGAGACTTGGAAAGCTGCCAGAGGGAGGAATGTCCCCAGCTTCCCCAGAGAAGTGCTTCCCTTGCCACCCCACTGCCATGGCCCTCAAAGCCAGGGATGTTCCACAGAATGCTCCAAGCGCGGTGCTCGGCTGAGCAGTGACAGCAGGCCCAGCCCAGGTGGGGATGGCTGCAGGTACCTGCGCTGTTCTGCGGAAGAGGCCACGGGTGCGTTCCTGCTCTTGTGTGCGCTGCACGGCTGCATCTGGCAAAGAGCGAGCGCAGCCTGAGCTGAGGGGCTGCGGGCGAGGCCGGAGAACACAGCCCAGCCCTGCGCTCCCCAGGTAGGAACAGCCCCGGGATGTCCCAAGGGATGGAGCACGGCTCTGGGGTGTCTGTCCTGGCCCCTATTCCGTCCTGTCCATGGGCATGTCCCCAGGGGATGGGATGGGATGGGATGGGATGGGATGGGATGGGATGGGATGGGATGGGATGGGATGGGATGGGATGCAATGGGATGCAATGGGATGCAATAGGATGCAATGGGATGGGATGTGGCCAAGCTGGCTGCAGCCACCAGCCCTGCAGCCCAGCAGCCCAGCTCTGCCACTCACCCTCCTGCAGAGGCTTGAACCGCACCACCTCTTCAGTCTCCTGTGCTGGGCCAGCTCCAGGGCCTTCTTCCTCTTCCTCCACCCAGGCCAGCTTGGGCACTCTCGGGGATCTCTGCTCCATGTCAGTGACTGGATTTGTGATGACTCACAGGAGAGATGTCTCAGAAATCTCCGAGTCAGCAAGGCCTGCAGTCGTGCCTGGAAGGCACCTTCAAGAGAGAAGCCTCAGGAAGGCTACAGGACAGCAAGTCCTGCACTCTGGTCTCGAGGGCTCCTTGCCACAAGGACAGGAGACTCCTGTCAAGGATTGTGGTCTGGCCTCGAGGGCACTGGTGGCAGGGATGGGAGATGCCTCTGGGGCACCAAGTCCCACGGTCTGCCCTCGAGGACACCTGCAGAAGAGAAGCCTTGGGAAGGCCACGGGTCACCAAGTCCTGTGGTCTGGCCTCGAGGTCAGCTGCAGGAATAGCACCTCGGAAAAGCTCTGGGTCAGACACGAACAAGTGTGCTGTGCGGGGGCTCCTCACGGCACCGCTCTGTCCCGTCCTGTCCCGTCGCGTGCTCCGAGCACTGTGGTGTGGCCTTGTCACCACCAGCTCCTATGTCACCCCGTGTCACAAAGGGCCCTTGGACACGCTGTCCCGTTCCATGCCACGGTGACCATGCTGCACCATGTCACAAAGGGCCCCTGCACACACTGCCCCCTGCCCTGGGACCACCCCCAGCCCACCCAAAGTGGCTCAGGTTGGAAGGAATCCCTCACCCCAAGTGTCTAAGACACCCCGACAGGATCTTTAGGAACGGCTCAAACCATCAGCAAACGCTGCCCTGCTCTGCGGGCTCAGGGCAGCAGAAGGAGGCCCCAGGGCTGCCGACGCAGCTGCGCTGGGAAGGGCATGGGGCCTTCCACAGAAGCTGGCACGGCCTCCTTGGGACACGTCCTGGCTGGTGGCCATCCTAAGCGTGGCCGTGTGACACAGACGAGGAACGTGTGGGCCAGGGCAGGAATGCTGCTCTGACCCCTTGCGCCCGGGGAGCGCTGACATCAGCAGATGTGGCAGGGTCCCTGCCCAAGCAGACCTGCCACCCCCGAGCCCTGGCAGCACCAGTGCCTGTCTCCTGCCCCAGAGACCTGTGCCCATGGGGGGCTTCTGTGCCAGAGGGAGCCAAAGCCCACGTGCATTGGGGGCTGCGCTCCTGCCTGCAGGGGCTGTTGGCAGGAGCACCTGGAGCAACTGCTGGCAACACTTGGGTCTCTGTCAGAAGCTCTTACTCCATGCTGAAATTATCTTCTCATTGAAGTTATTGCCTTCAGCACAAAACCACCTCAGCGGCGAAGGCACAGAAGAATCTGGCAAGTAAGAATCCTCAGTTCAGGAATGCTTTACTTCCCATTGCTCGACTCAAGTAGTTCCAAAAAGTTGCAAACTTCCCAAATTAATTGGGATGGCCTGAGGAGGTGAAGATTTGTAATTTTGCTTCCCATCTCAAAGCAGCAACTCATTTGCCTTAACTTCATCCACTGAGGGTCACTTTACAGAACATAACACTACACAAAAAAAGGGCAAAAAACAAGGGCCATGCTTTGGTTTTCTAGGAAGGGATGATAATATCCTAATTCTCTTAAGGAATAAAAGCTCTCAAGAAATGAGAGTCCACTCAGTGGTACAAAAGTAGCCCAAAGAAATGAGTAGATTACAAAAGGGCTAATCCTCCCCCTGGTACAGATTTCTAAGTGGCCAGTAAAGTACAGCTCTCCCCTCTTGTTCCCTGCAGGAGAATCAGGACCATGAAGAGGAAAAGTCACAGATATTCTTTCTGCCCTCCCTAACCAAAACTGTGCCAAAGCACAGATGCTGCCTTCAAACTGACTCAAATTCCAGCCTAGACCTCTCACCTTCCAGACAACTCCTTCTCCAACACCCCCCCAACACCAACCCCCCCAGACTCCCACACAGAAGCCCTCAACACCCCGCCAGGAGCCCCAGCTGTCCCCGTCCCTCCGCAGAGCTTTCCCACCCTCCAGCAAACGCCCTGGTTCCCTGCAGGTGCCGTGGGATGGCACTCAGGAGGATCTGCTCCAAGGCCTTCCCCTGGAGCACGCTCAGGCTGCCAGGCCTATGGATCCTGGATCATCCTTCCCACCGAGCCTTCCCGTGCACGGCTGTTCCATTTGCACCTTTGCGCTCAGCTCGGACTTCTCCACTTCACCAGGAGTGCTGGGAAAGGATGGAGAGCAGCCGGGCAAGCTCTTTCTCCAGCTCCCTCTTTACCCTTGGGGAGGGAGAACATTCCACAGGAAAGCAACTGGTGCCACAAGGAGCGGGTGGCCTCAGGCACCTTTGGGGATGAAACAAGGCCTTTGTTTGACATAAGTAAGCACAAGCAATGCACATGAGTAAACAAGTAATTAGCACAGACATACCTAAGTACTTAGCACCAGTTAGCATAAGAAGAACCTGGTGGCCTAACTTGACATAAGAGTGACCTGACAAAAAGCTTTAGACATAGTCTACCAGAAGAACTAAGGGCAAGTGTGGAATCAGCCCTGTGCAGGGAAGCTGTGATGAAGACTTTGTGCTGCTTTGGGGCATCGAGACCGCTCCTGGCCAGCGCCTGGAAATCAGCTTCAAGTTTGGGAATCAGACACAATGTATTTCTAACCCCCTGCCTATCAAATCACCACAGCCGTGTAAAGAAGGACGGTATGTTTGATACATTCCTACATCAACCCACTGAAATTTATATGTGGCAGAGAAACATTTTAGTGGGTGCAGACCCCTGCCCTCCCACCAGGTCAATAAAAGGGCTTTTGGTAGACCATACATTTGGCTGCCGATTTGTTTGAACGAGGGAGACCCCTCAGGACTGCTGTATCCTGAGGGAACACCATTGGCCTTGGCCTGTAGGCACCTGCACAAGCTTAAAATCAGCTGCCTCAGCTTCCAGGACCTCTCTTGGCCAGCATCCTGACGTGGATGCAGGACTGCTGTGAGGCACTGCTGGGACCCAGCGGGACAGGACCGGCTGTCTCATGTCCACGCAGCACCCCTCACACAGCCAGGGCCATCCCAAAACCAGACAAACACTCACTTGTCAGCAGAGGGGAGCAAGGAGCACTGGGCTCCTCTCAGGGTATCTCAGCTGGGCTGGCTCCACAACATGCCCCCACTCTCAGGCCTGCTGATGCCCAGCTGCCAGAAATGCCTACCTTGTTCTCTCCAGGATGTACAGGGAGAGCCAATGAGCAGGACGCCTTGGGAGGCAAACCTTCCCAGCCTTTTCTGAGGCCAGGGACACACCAAGATCAGCCAAGACTCTCCACGCTGCCTGGCCCACACAGCCCAGCTCTGTGCTGGCTCTGGGCCACAGCAGCTTCCACTAAGCAAGAGGCAAATGCACATTGCCAAGAGTTGAAACACAGCAGACAGGGAAGAGGTGAAAAGTGTGTGTGTAAAGGCCTTTTAATTCACAGCTCTCAGAGAGAGCTCTGGGGCTCACGGCTGGACAGAGATGCTCCTGCTCATGCCTCTGTCCAAAGGGGGAACACACCCTGCTGCAGGTGCTTGGGTTGGTCTCTGCAGGTCCAGGCAGATGCCAAACCCGCTCTTCACAGCCTTCTCCCTTCCCTTGCCACTCTGCCACAGAGAGCCAAAGGGGGACCCTTGCACCTACCTCACTGGGAGCTCCCTGGGAAGCACTTTCCTTGAGAAGCAAGCCCTTTTCCTCCAAAGGCATTTCCCCAAATGAAGCTTTCTTGGGCAACACCAACACACTCTTAAGAAAAGCTGGAAAGGCTTAATGACTTCAGGTCCTTTCAGGACAGGCACTCCAGCTGTAGCTCATATTCTCCCAAGTGTGTTTCCAGGTGGAGGTTCAGAGGGGCAGCCCCAGGCCCTCTACAAACACAAGCTGCCTGCTGCCTCTTCACCTGCCTCAACTCCTGCCTGCGGTCACGGCACCAAAACCAGGCTGTTCCAGCCAGAGCCCAGAGCCCTGTTCCCGCAGGAAGCTGTTGCCAGCACCTTCCAGGACTCTCCGCTGTGCATGCAGAGCTTTTCATGCCCGCTCCCAACAGGCTTTGGAAGGCAGAGCACAACCTGGCTGGCTCTGCCACCAGCACAGCCCAAACACTGGTGGAGGAAGAAGTAGCAGGGGTTGTTTTGCGGCCATGCCCAAGAGAAACTGGAAGGGTGCCCTCCCTCTGGTCTCACTTGGTTGGCTTTCTGACTGGCTCTGAGCCTGGGGCTGCCATTGCTCAGTTGTGGGGACCAGAACCACACCCGGGATCCCGGCACTGCCTGACCGTGCTCCAGGCACTCTGTGCAGAGATAAACAGTGTGTATCAAGCTTAAAAGGGGCCTTGACCAAAAGGGCTGCTGGTAAGCTGCTCAGAGACATCTGGTGCACAGCTCAGTCCCTGTGTGAGTAAAGGTTTGGGGCTTGCAAGCAGTCGCCAACCAAGCATGGCCGGAGGGAGGGGGAAGGGTCCATTTGCCAATAGAGCGGCAGGAGGAAGGGATATTTACTGTTCAATTCTGTGACCACTAGTGATCCTGGGGGTGGGTCAAGTGAATCTGGACCTTAATGCTGTGATTCTACTTACTGCTATTGTGCGCTTATGGTGTCTGGACATTGTGGTTAATGTAGGTGGGTTTTTGTGATTGTGTGAGTGAGTGCCTTTGTGGGCTCAGTTATACGAAGGAGGGGGCGAGTGAGTGAGTGTACCCATGGTGCGGGGCGGGGAGGCTCTGCCCACTAGTGAGGCGGCCAAGTGAGGCCCAGGGTGCCGGCTGGGAGGCTGTGTGGGCAGATAGCGTCCTGCGGGGAGGCAGCTGGGGAGAAGCAGAGCAAGCAAAGAAGTGTGGGTGAGGACACGTGGCATGTTTGAATGTGTTTGTGTAGATTGTGCATGTTTTAACTGTGGCTAGACGAACTGAGAGGATTCCACTGCCTCAGTGGTTCGGGTTTGACCCCTGGGAGTTTGTAAATCCAGTGAATCACTGGATAGATAAAGGGGATGAATGGGTTTATTTAGAGGGACTTTATTGGACCTCAGCTAATGGTAACATAAAGGTAATTTACATCGTTTCTCTAGATTGGAAGCAACCCACTGTGGAGAATTTAGAAATTCACGAAGGAGTAAGTGGAATAGCCTGCCTTTGTGGGCAATTCTTGGGAGCCTTGGGCACCTCGAGAGACTGGCACCCTCCATGGGCACTATTGCAGTGCGGAGTTTGTGAGAAGCGTTGGTATTGCTGTTCAGCAGGCGGCGGGGCATATGCTCTGAGTGTGGATGGATGTTTCCTAATTGAGCCCATTTTGAACCTCAGATTTTAAAGCTTGTGTGTGGAAAATCACATCTGGTACCTGTAACCTGGGGTTGCACGTGGGAGGAGAATTGGGAAAGGACTGTGAGGCTTTGTGAAGAGAGTTTTGGGTGGAAGTGAGAAGGAGAAGGAGATAATGGGAACGCACCAGAGCAAAGAAGTTACCCCGAGCTAGCTCTTTAGGGTGTATCTTAACCCACTGGAAAGAAGTCACCAGTAGGGGGGGATTGGAGAACAAGATTTAATCCAACACTGCATGCGGTGGTGGCCATTATACAGGCTGGAAGATTGAGCCAAGTGGCCACCGGCAGGAACTTTAGATTGTAATACCTTGTTGCAGTTAATGCGGTTTTTAAGACAGGAAGGAAGTAGGATGAGGTCTCTTATGCTGATATGTTTCTTGCCTTACGAAATCATCTGGAATGGGAGAGGCACTGTGGGCTCAGCGCTCCCTCAGACCCACTGGTGTTAGCCCTTGAGAAGGAAAACAAAGGAAATAGAGGGCAAATTAAGCAATGTTGCTCAGCGTGCAGCATAGGACAGCCATGTACCAAATCAGATAAGGTCTACCGTGCTGCAGCTCAAGAACAAGATACAATAGATTTGCTGAAAGTGCCTCCTAGGAGACGGGAAGATGAGGATGAGGATGAGGATGAGGATGAGGATGAGGATGAGGTGGACTTTCCAAAAAAAGAGGATGCAGGCTTGGAAGGGACATCTACTCAAACCCACTCCCCTCCTGGCAGTCCGGTTTTGTCCAGAACCAGGAGACAAGCAGTGTTACAGGCCGCTCTGCGAGAGGCAGTGGGACCAGAAGGAGGGAGACTGATGGTTAAAGTACCATTCTCCACCCCTGATCTAGAGGCGTGGGAAAGGATTGCTAAAAATTGCCACAGCAACCTGACACTTATTGCGAAGCATTTACATTATGTTATCAAACAACACAACCCAGATTGGAGAGACACCCAGGTATTACTGGATACTTTCACTGAAACAGAAAAGCAGCTGATCCTGAGAACAGCAGGGGCTTTGGCAGAGGATCACCGTAAAAGCCAGTGATTGGATGTAAGAGAATTTTTCCCTCTCCAAGGGATCCTAAATGGGATCCAAATATATCGGCAGAGTTTCAGAAATTAGCAGATTATCAAGATTGGATAGCACTGGGAGTGGAGAGAGCTATCCCAAACACCAAAAAATGGTCTGTCCTGTATTCTATTAAGCAGGGGCCTTCCGAGACTCCATCTGAGTTTCTAGAGTGTCTAAGGGATTCTATGCATCGCCATGCATCATTAGACCTGGGGTCTGAGATAGGAATTGTGGTGCGGAGAATCACAAATGGGACATCTCGCCATGATCAATATGATCAAGTGAAGCCAATTTTATTGTACAGAGGCCTGTATTTAGAATCAGTTCTGCTGTGCAAGAGTCTCTAGCTAATACATGATTGGTTAATCCTAGCTGTTTATGCGTCTAAAATTAAATGCTGGTTGGATCACCCGATTCTTCATGCGTCTTGCTTTGGTTGTCTGGCCCACCCTGAGTTCTCTTTTTTATTTTGCTGACAACTTTGCGGATTCCTCTGACTTCTTCTTTTCCTGTCGTCAAGGATTCACTGACCCCGTTTCTAGAACTGGTTCCTTTGTTACCAGAAGGCTGGACTGTGCATCTGCTGAATGTGTCCATTGTCCTGCAAAAAATCCTCAACAGGGGATGTTCTATTAGTTCCAGAAGCAGGGTGAAATCTATTAGGGTGGGATTTACAGGTGCAGTTAGACATTGGAGTACTGCCAGAGGAAGGAAAAATGGTGGTTAAACTTCTCCAATTAACAGAAGAGAATGAGGACAAAATTCATGAGATGGTGCGGGCAAAACCAAAAAATTAAGGTAAATTGAACATGAAACCTGTAGTAATAAAAACAGTTGATGAGAACCATCCAGTTCAGGTATGACAATACCCACTCTCCCTGGAAGGGAGACAAGGACTGCAGCTGGCCACCCAGGACCTACTTGAGTAGGGTGCCTTAGAACCATGTATGTCCCCCATAATACACCTGTTTTACCAGTAAAGAAGTCTGATGGGACTTACAAGCTTGTCCAAGATTTAAGAGAAGTTAACAAAAGAACAGTGAATCAGTACCCAGTAGTGCCTAAGCCCTATACACTACTGAGTAATATCCCCCCAGCACACCAGTGGTTTAGTGTGACAGACCTAAAAGATGCCTTTTGGGCATGTCCACTGGCAGGAGAAAGTAGGGATATGTTTGCCTCTGAATGGGAGGACCCCGATTCAGGGAGAAAGCAACAGCTTCGGTGGACTAGGTTACCACAAGGGTTTTCCAAATCCCCAAACCAAACAATTCTCCATCAAACCTGAGATAAAGATCATCCAGTATGGAGACGATTTGCTTCTCTCAGGACGGGAAGAAAACAAAGTTCGAGAATCCACCATAGCATTGTTAAGTTTTCTGGGGAGCCAAGGACTTTGAGTATCAAAAGGGAAACTCCAATTTGTAGAGAGGGAAGTAAAATGCCTAGGACGTGTGATTTGTCAAGGGAGCCAGTGGCTGAACCCTCAGAGAATTGCAGGGATTGCCTCACTCCCACGGCCAAAATCTAAGAGAGAAGTCAGAGGGCTTTTAGGCCTGTTGGGATAGTGTAGGCTATGGATTGAAGGATACATGCAGGCCATCAGGTTCTTGTTTGAAAAGTTAATAGAAGAAGAGATAAGGTGGGAAGAAGACGACAAGCAAATTTTGAAGCTTTAAAGAAAAAAATTAGTCAGTGCAGCAGCACTGAGTCTTCCTGCCTTAGACAAACCCTTCTATCTGTTTGTGGATATAGAAAAAGGGGCAGCACATGGAGTGTTAGCCCAGGACCGGGGAGGATCCAGGAAACCAGTGGCCTGTTTATCAAAACTGCAAGACCCTGCCAGCTGGGGGTGGCCAACCTGCATTCAGGCGGTGGCAGCGAGAGCCCTACTCGTAGAAGAAAGCAAAAAATTAACCTCTGGGGGAAAATTGAAAATATATACCACTCACTCAGTAAGGAGTATCCTCAGCTAAAAGGCTGAGAAATGGCTCACTGATTCCCAAGTGCTAAAATATGAAGCCATCCTAATAGACAATGGATAATTAGAGTTAATTGTGAGTAACCAACTGAACCCTGCCCAGTTTTGAGATGGAAATCCAGGTGAGGAATTAATATATAATTGCCTGGAGGTTATAAATTATCAAACTAAAGTAAGAGAGGACCTAACACATCAACCATTCCAAGGAGGGAAATGATTGTACATTGATGGATTTCCACAGGTAATCCGGGGACAATGGCTATCAGGATACATTATAGTAGATGAAGAGTTAGTGGCCCTAGAAAAAGGAAAGTTACCTTCCAACTGGTCAGCCCAAGCATGTGAGTTGTATGCCCTAAAGCAAACTCTGGAAATATTAGCACAGAAAAGAGGAACAATATATACAGACTCAAAATATGCTTTTGGAGTAGTGCATACCTATGGGAAAATCTGGGAAGAGTGTGGGCTATTAAATTCAATGGGGAAAGGAACTAAAAACTTATTTTAGAAGTGATAGAAACCTTACAAATACCAGAAGAAGTGGCAGTAGTATATGTTAAAGGACATAAAAAAGGGGTGACTCAAGAAGAACAGTGGAACCATTTAGCAGATTTAGACGCTAAGAATTCAGCCAAATCAGGGTCAGAAAAACTAATGATAGCATTAACCCCTATGGGAGAAATAGAAGAAGTTCCCGTATTCAGTGAGACAGAAGAGAAAGAATTCCTTAGAATAGGAGCTAAGAATGATAACAAAGGGAAGTGGAGATTAGCAGATGGGAGACAAATGTTGAATAAACTCCTTGCCAGGAAAATGTTAGAAGGCATACATGGAACAACACATTGGGGTACACAAGCGCTAAGTGATCAATTTCTAAGGGACTGGGGCTGCATTGGAATTTTTTTGGGATAGCTAAGCAAGTAACTGAAAGGTGTGTGATATGCCAACAAGTGAGTCAGAAAATCATGAGGAAAACACCCAGAGGAGGGCAAGAACTAGCCTTAAGACCCTGTCAAAACATCCAAGTAGACTTTACCGAGCTTCCCCATGTACAACGGTGGAAGTTTTTACTAGTGATAGTAGGCAACTTGACTCACTGGGTAGAGGCGGTACCCACGGTTAAAGCCAATGCCAATGTTGTGAGTAAAACACTTCTAGAATCAATCATTCCCCAATATGGGATGGTGAACAGGATTGATTCAGACCAAGGAACTCATTTCACCTCTAAAATATTGCAAAAAGTTGTTCAAACCCTGGGAGTAAATGGGAATTACATACTCCATGGCATCCACAGAGTTCTGGTCACACTGAGAGGATGAATCAAACTCTTAAAAGAGCTCTAGTTGAGCTGATGACTGAAACCCACGTCATAGATAAAATGTCTCCCTTTGTCCTTATTAAAAATTAGAAACCAACCCCGGTCAGATCTGGGGGTGTCACCCTATGAAATGACATTTGGTTACCCTTTTTGACCTCACCCCAGAGCATTGCCATCTATGAGGAAGGGGAAGCCAATGCCAAGAAATATGTTATGTCTATAGGAGAAACCTTACAAGGGCTATAACATAAAGGAGCAATTCCTCAAACTAACACCCTGGATTTCAGAATCCATAATGTTAATTCTGGGGATTGGATCAAGTAATGATCAAGTCATGGAGAGATCAACCTCTAACTCCTCAGTGGGAAGGTCCCTTTCAGGCACTGTTCATCACCGAATCAGCCGTGTGAACTGCAGAGTGGGGATGGACTCATGCCAACAGATGGACTCATGCCAACAGTTAAAGGCCCGGTAGAAGAACCCAAAGAGTGAACTACAACATCCAGACTGGGTGAAACGAGATTGACTCTTAAGCAGAGACTGAAAGACAACCAGAAAGACACCAAGATGCCCAAAGTCAAGCTTCCACCAACCAGTTTGAGGACTGTCTTCCTGTGTTAATGGGTGAGAATTATCAGCATCTGTTGATGGGAAGTACACAAGGGTCTGTAAAAGGTGATGGGACAGCTTCTTTAAGAAAATAAGACAAAGGAAGCAGGGCAAGACCCCTTTGTTCACTACCAAGAAGACCCCATAGCCCTGCTGTGGGTAGCAACCCCGTAGGCATGGTAAGGTAGGGACAAAAGGCCATACTGGACATCTGTAATTCCCCAACTGTCTTTGAATACAAAAGGGACTGGAGGGTGAGACCGAGCTGGCCTCTGGACCCCTAAGATACAATGACTATGGATCGCAACCACATAGGCACGGTAGATGGGAGTCAGAGCCATACTGGACCTCTGTAAGGCCCTTTTGTCCATTCCAAATAAGTGTGTCTAAGGAAAACCTGAGATTTTTCTCCTGTTCCCACTGTCCTTGCCCACATCAACAGCTGCTAGTATGACTCATTCAAGAGAGAGAGAATTTTTTTAATGTAATTGTTCAAGCAAAATGACTTATAGAAAAAGAAAAGGGGGTTTGTTATAGATGGGTAATCCTATTGTTGACTCTCACAATTAAGGGGTGAATATTAAGTATATGTTAAGAGAAGTTGTGTAGGTGTATAGTTATCTTTCCCCTCCCTCTTGCATTGTTATCACGGGATGCCCTCAGTAGTCAAGGCATTTGGGAGGGTCGGCTTGTTGCTATGGCAGCGCCTGACCTCCAATCAAGCTGTAAGAAAGTGATCTCCACCACTGGACAGTGAAGAAGAAGTGGATTGACAAGACTTTGGGAGGGGCTAGAGGTATAAAAGATAGAGCATCCATTTTGTAGATGAGCACAGGGTGACTGAATGCTTTGCTTCTGGCACTGTATTTATTCTTTATTCACTCTTCTGTTGTATTTTGATAAGGTCGTAATAAACCATTTACATTTGTGAAAGTGAAAATAGTTTCTCACATGGGGTTAGGGAATGTGGGGCAAGGTGTCCACACTGGGTCAGACCTCAAGTTAAACTTCTCTGACCTGGCCAGACCTCTTTAGGAGCGGCCCTACATCAATATCAATCACAGAATGCTGCAATCACCTCTTCTCTAATGAGAACAGTAATAAAAGACACTCTTTAAAATAGGAATACATATTTCTTAGAAGCTCTTTGAAATATTTCTCCATAACTGTATAAGGAAACCTTCTTAATGAACTACATTAGAGCAGAGGGGAATCAAGGCAGAGCCATGGTTTGTCAGAAGTTGCTTGATCCTAATGAGCCCTGTGGTGCATTTGGAGCTGAGCCCTGGAACCTCAAGGCCTGAGAGGAGATTGCACAAACCTTTCCAGGAGTCAAAGTCAGAGGAAAAACCCAAAATGTCTCAAAGCATTAATGGGTGCCACTGAGGTCCATCCCAAACACAGGCTCCTCATGGACTCCTTGGAGGAGAGAACTGGAGGCCAGGATGGTAAAAAAAAAAGTCTCAGAAACTCAGTGTGGAAAGGAAAATCCAAAGTACCTTAAACTCCTTGAGTATCTCAAAACATCAATGAGCCCCACTGAGTGTCAGTACAAAGCTCTCAAGGGACTCGTTAAAGCAGATAATTGGGGCCATGATTGCACAAACCTCTCACAGAGTCTGGATCAAAAGGGAAACACCAAGTACCTTAAAAGAACTGAAGTACCTTGAAGCATTAATGAGCCCCACTGAGTGTTGTTCCTGACAAAGCCTCTCCAGGGACTAATTACAGCAGATAATTGGAGGCCATGATTGCACAAAGCTCTCAGAGACTCCAAGGCAAAAGCCAAAGCCAAAGTGCTTTGAAAAACCTGCAGTCCCTGGGAGCATGAAGGAGCCCCCAGGGCCATTCCTGAGCAAGGCTCCCCAGGGACTCCTTCCAGCAGATCCTTGAGGCCACTGGGATGTGGGCTAGGGGGGGATGCTGAGGGCAGGAAAAGGGGGTGACAGTGCCCAGCCTGGCTGGGGCTGTGCCAGGAGGCCCCAGCCTCAGGACAAGGTGTCTCCTCACGGCCCTTGGTGGCACGGCCCTTGGTGGCACAGATGCTGCTGTGCCCCAGGGCACCAACACTTGGCTTCTCTTTGTCCCCACCTGTCATCAGTGCCTCCAGTTCTCTGCTCTGCCTGGGGCCTGGGGACACTTTCTCAGTCGTGTCCCTCAGTGGAACCCATTAAAAGTCAAAGAAACTTTGGAGTTGGATTCTGTCTTGGAGTTCTGGAGAGGTTTCTGCAGCTCCCTCTCAGGGCCTGATGTTCAGGGCCTGAGCACAAAGCCCCAGAGGGTCATTAAAGTCCTTGTGCTGTGTCTGTGCTGCTGAGCTGGGCCGGGCTCCTGGCACAGAGGGTGATCCTGGTAACCAAGGAGAGCTTCAAAAGCACATTTCTCTGGATGAGCAGCTCTGCTCCCAGCCCAGCAGGGCTGGGGCACTGCCTGCAGCCAGCCCGGGCACAGCACAGAGGCACAGAGAGCTTCCATCAGTCAGGGCTGGGAAGGTGCTGAGAAGTGCCTGGGGCAGAATCAGTGCCAGCCCTTGGCACAGGAACCTCTGGCTGCAGGACAATGCAGCTGCAGCTCCTGGAGTGATCTCCTACAGCTGGAACATCCCAATGCCCACAGACCCTGTGAGTACATTCTCTGATCATCTCTTAGGCAGAGCAGCCAGGGGTGCCCAGGGCTGTCCTGCAAAGCAGGGTCCTGCAGCTCAGGGCGCTGTGCTGGGCCAGGGACTCTGCTGCCTGCCAGGGACAGCTCTCAGCCGGCCCGGGGAGCTGCTCCCAGCGCTGGGGGACAAAATGTGGGTGGAAGGAGACAGCTGGAAAGGCTGGAAAGTGTTCTTCTTGTGTGGTGAGGATTCTGTATTGCTCAGGATTGCTCCCAGCATGACATTTACCTCCAGAACATTTCCAAGCATATTAAACAGGGAGCACAGCCAGTCATGGGCTACAAAATGGGAAAATCCTGCATTTTTAGTGTACTGATCTGTGTTGCCTGTATGGGAAATTGCACATAGATATTCATTTCTCAGTTCACCATGAGAAATATAAAAAAAATTGTCTCAGATCTGAATAAACCAGGCAGTGACAGAAACGAGCACAGGGCCCCTTAGAGGCAGCATCAGTGTTGCTTTTCCAGCCTCCTCAGGGTTGCTCTAACATTGCCATCAGAGCCTGCAGAGCCAGAGCTGCCCCTGGGCAGTGCCTGAGCTGGGAGGGGTCTGCAGGGCAGAGCTGAGCCCCCAGGGCTGGGCTGGGCTCTGGCAGCACTGGCAGGGCCCAGCCCTGGGCACAGGGGAGCAGCTGCTGGCAGGGCCAGCTCCAGGCAGCAGAGCCCTGGGCAGGCAGGGGGGGGAAGTGCCCCCAAGCTGTGCTGGGATATTTAAAGTCCTCTCCAAACCCAACTATTCCATGATTACTTTTATTACAGAACCCCATGTGCAGCCACAGCCAATGTCCAACAGCAGCTCCAACAGCCACTTCCTCCTGCTGGCACTGGCAGACGCGCGGCAGCTGCAGCTCCTGCATTTCTGCCTCTTCCTGGGCCTCTGCCTGGCTGCCCTCCTGGGCAACGGCCTCATCATCAGCGCCGTAGCCTGCGGCCACCACCTGCACTCGCCCATGTTCTTCTTCCTGCTCAACCTGGCCCTCAGCGACCTGGGCTCCATCTGCACCACTGTCCCCAAAGCCATGCACAATTCCCTCTGGGACACCAGCACCATCTCCTACATGGCATGTGCTGCACAGCTTTTTCTGATTATCTTCTTCCTTGGGACAGAGTTTTCCCTCCTGACCATCATGTGCTATGACCACTATGTGTCCATCTGCAAACTCCTGCACTACGGGACCCTCCTGGGCAGCAGAGCTTGTGCCCACATGGCAGCAGCTGCCTGGGCCAGTGCCTTTCTCAATTCGCTGCTGCACACGGCCAATACATTTTCCCTGCCCCTGTGCCATGGCACTGCCCAGGTCTTCTGTGAAATCCCCCAGATCCTCAAGCTCTCCTGCTCCAAATCCTACTTCAGGGAACTTTGGCTCATTGTGGTTAGTGGCTGTTTAGCTTTTGGCTGTTTTGTGTTCATTGTTTTCTCCTATGTGCAGATCTTAAGGGCCGTGCTGAGGATCCCCTCTGAGCAGGGACGGCACAAAGCTTTTTCCACCTGCCTCCCTCACCTGGCTGTGGTCTCCCTGTTCCTCACGACTGCCACATTTGCTCACCTGAAGCCCCCCTCCATCTCCTCACCATCCCTAGATCTGGCCTTGTCAGTTCTGTACTCGGTGGTGCCTCCAGCCCTGAACCCCCTCATCTACAGCCTGAGGAACCAGGAGCTCAAGTTTGCAGTGAGGAGACTGATGACTGGATGCTTTCAGGAACATTAAACTGCTGGCCAATTTCTGCAAATCACTTGTAATAAAAGTTATCTTTGATGCTTCTTGTTGGTTTCATTTTGGAGGTTCTTTTTCTTTGTTTTACATTTTAATGTTGTCCACAAAGAAATGTCCTTGTTTGTGCCATTTCTCATTTTGTTTCTCTCCACCTTCCCTGTGGCCATAGACTGTGTCAATGAGGGGCTGTGCTCTTGGTGGATTTAAAGGAACTAAAGGGTCTGCCAGCAGAATTTTCAGCAGAGATGCCCTTTTGTTGCCTTCTCTGGAGCTGCAGCAGCAATGTCTGTGTGCAGAGCGGGGGACAGAGTGGCTGGACAGCAGCCAGGCAGAAAGGGACCTGCAGGGACTGATGGACAGCAGGCTGGACATGAGCCAGCAGCGTGCCCAGGTGGCCAAGAAGGCCATTGGCTCCTGGCCTGGATCAGGAACGGTGTGGCCAGCAGGACCAGGGCAGTGATTCTTCCCCTGTGCTCGGCACTCGTTGGGCAGCACCTCGAGTGCCGTGTCCTGGCACTTGGACTTGTTAAACCTCACCTTGCTGGATTTGGGCCCTGGATCCAGCCTGTCCAGGTCCCTGTGCAGAGCCCTCCTCCCCTCCAGCAGATCAACACTCACAGGCAGCTTGTCATCTGCAAATTTCCTGATGGTGGACTCAGTCCCCTCATCCAGATCATGAATGCAGACATTTAAATCCAAGCTGGCTGGCTCTGACCCCTCGGCCATCCTGTGGGTGCCCTGTGATGGCACTCAGGGTGATCTGTTCCATAACCTTGCCAGGCACCAAGGTCAGGCTGACAGGCCTGGAGTTCCCCAGATCCTCCTTCCAGTTTTTCTTGGGGATGGGCTCACACTGGCTCCTCCAGTACTCTGGGACCTCCCTGCTGAGCCAGGACTGATGGTAAATGATGGAGAGCAGCTTGGCGAGTTCATCCACCAGCTCCCTCATCCCCCTAGGATGGATCCCATCTGATCCCATACACCTGTGAGCATCTGAGTGTCTCAGCAGGTCCCCAACTGCTCCCTCCTGGACTACAGGGGGCTGTTCTGCTCCCTGTGCCTATCTACCAGCTCAGGAGATTTCTTGTCCTGAGGACAACCTATCCTAATATTGAAAATTGATACAAACAAGGTGTTAAGTTACTCAGTCTTTTCTTTGTCTTTACTTACTATATTCTCCACTGCATCCAATAAAGATGTTCTCCTTATCCCAGATTTTGCTATTAATTTATTTACAGAAACCTTTTCAATTTTTTTTCACAGAAGTGGCCAACTTAAGCAGTAGTTGAGTTTCACCTCTCAACTTTTCTTTCTCCATGACCTAATAACATCCTTTAACACTTCCAAAGTTGCCTGACATTCTGTCCAAAGTTAATGCACCCTCTATTTTTCCTTTGAGTTCCCACAGAAGCTCCATGGGCAGTCAGGGCAGTCATTTTCCTCACCAGCTCATCTTTTGCTACACTGGCACAGGCTGCTCCTTCCCCTGTAAGATTACTTCCTTGAAATGTGTCCATCCTCCCAGGACGCCTTTGTTTTAAAGGGCTGTTTCCCTTAAAAAAATCAGTACCTTATTCGGTACTCCCCAAATCTGCATCCTAAATAGGCCAAAGTCTGCCCTTCCTAATTTCAATGTGGAAGTTTTGTTGCTACCCCTCCTTCTTTCACAAAACATTGAAATCTTGATTATTTCATGGTCACTGTGCCCCAGGCAGCCTCCGACCCCCACATCTGCCACCAGCGCTTCTCTGTTTGTGAGCAGCAGGAGACAGAGCTTTCCTTGGGAGTGGAGTGTTTCCAAAAATTCAGTAAAACAGAAAACTCCTTAACCCCAATGCAGCATTAAGAAGCAGCATTCTTTATTCAGCCGGATGCACGGGGGATAGCTCCTCCCAAAGCCGAGCGTGCTGAGTACAGGAAAGTTTCTGTTCATATTCTGTATTTTGCACACATATTCATTGATTGTCCTGGACTAAACACACATCTGATAATCATTCCCCCAGAATCATTAACGTATTTCCCCTCCCCTTTTGCATGCTCTCTTCTGTTCTGGGGGTCTCTCTGGTGGTCCCTGGTGGTCGTGGACCCCAGTGTTCCAGTGGGCCTGGCTGAGCTGGCAGGACACTGAGGCTGGTGAACTTCCAGTTCCCCTTCTGACACAATGGGCATTGTGTGGTTTCCATAGGCCTGGGGTTTTGGAGAACAAGCTCCGGTGTTAACTCACCTGGTGTAGATAATTTATCATCTGGTAACATGAGGTCACAGAGTTATGTGAGGTCATCGAGCAGCTACAGCATCATAGACTGCCTCTGTGACATCCCAGAGCCTGCTGTGACATCATAGGGCAGAGGTCTGATATCCCAGAGCAGGCTGTGACATCACAGAGGGGCTGTGTGACATCCCAGGAGGGCTCTGTGACGTCACTGGGGTGGTCACTCCGCCCCAGCTCCCCCTCACAGTTTCTCCCAACAAGTCCAATGCTGTTCATGCCCAGCGGGGTCCCTTATCCCCTGGTATCCCCCCGGTCCACCTGGAGCCACAGCCCCCACCAAAGGACATTCCACAGGATCCCCCCCAGAGCCTGACATGGGGAAAAGGGGCCAGGGCTGTGTGACCAGGACATCAAGGACGTGGATTATCCAGGTCCCTGTGGCCTGGGTTGGGTTCCCCAGGGCAGGAAAGATGTCTGGCAGCTGGAGCAGGGTTAGGGAAGGGCCTCCAAGGTAGGGCTGGAGCCCTTGGGCTGTGAGCAGAGGCTGAGGGAGCTGGGTTTGTCCAGCCCAGAGCAGGGAAGGCTGAGGGGCTCCTCATCCTAGCCTGGCAGCGCCAGCAAGGAGGGGATGGAGAACACAGAGCCAGGCTCTTCACCCTAAGACAGCTTTGTGGCTGCCCCGGCTTTGGGATGGGTCCTGGGCCTGGAGCAGGAGCAGCTCTGGAGGGCCCCAAGGCCGGGGCTCTTGTGCTGGCCTGGGCAGATGGGATGGCAGCAGGGGCTGCAGAGCTCTCAGCACCTCAGCCCGAGGGGAGCAGGGCACCCAGGGAGCCTCCTTTGGCCTTGGCCAAGCCCCTTCCCCCATGGCTGGGGCTGAGTCCTGGCTGAGCTGCAGCTGCTGCTGTGCCCTGGCCAGGGGCTGAGGCCATGGGGCCAGTGGCCAGAGCAGCCTGGGCTGAGCAGAGCTGTGGGGCCAGAGCCGGCTGGGCTGTGCTGGGGAGAGGCCCTTGGTGCTGCACAGAGCTCAGGGCAGCTGGCAGAGCTTGCAGGGAGCTGGGCTGGGCTCAGAGAGCCTGGCACAGGAACCATCAGTGTCCATCCCAGCCTGGCTGAGCGTGCAGGGCAGGACTCAGCCCAGGCCTTGTGGGGCAGGGCCAGCGCCTGTGCAAGGCATTGAAAACAGGCAAGTGTCTGAGAGAGGAGGCTGCTCTGTGCCCTTGGGGGCATGGACACAGCAGGGAGGGGGCCCAGGACATTTGTCTCCGCCCGCCTCTGTCCCCAGCCCTTGGCAGCCCTGGCTGCTGAGCCCAGCTTTGCCCTGGGCTGAGTTTGGCTGTGGCCCAGCTCCATCCTCCTGCGGGGCTCAGGGCCTGTTCCCGGCCATGGCCAGCCCTGGCCGGCCTCTCTGCTGGCCCAGAGGCCGGCAGAGCCCGGGGCAGGGCTGTCTGTGCAGTCCCACAGGTGCCACGGGCTCTGCAGGAGCTGGCAGAGGCTGCCCAGCAGGGAGGCCATGGGGCACAGAGCCCCAAGGCTGCTGTGGGCACCACGGCACAGGGGCCGTTCCCAGCCGCAATGCTCCTGTCCTGGGCTGGGCCTGCACAGGGGCTGTGGCACCATGGCCGGGCCAGCACAGGGTCACAAAGGGGCCACGCAGCCGCTGCCGGGGCTGGCAGCAAGGCCAGGCACAGACAAGGAATTGCTGAGCATGGCCTGTGCTGGCCAGGGCTGACTGTGCCAAAGGCAGAGCTCAGCTGCCCTTGGTGGCTGCAGGAACACTCAGGAGCCCAAAGAGCCTCCATGGCTGTGCTGGAGACCAAGGCTGGAGCAGGGAAATGCAGGGCTGCTGCGCCATGGGGAGGGCATTGAATTCCAGCACACACCTCAGCTCTCTGATGATCCCGGCACCATGCTGGGCCCTGTTTCAGACTGGAGCAGAGCAGATGTTGATGGCACAGGAGCCCTGCGGGGCTGGCAGGGACCTGCAGCTTGCAAGGTGCTCTACTCTCCCTCAGCTCCACTCTGAGAGATCCAATCCCAGTTCGGCACCTCAGGGCACAAGTGACACTGCCTGTCCATGGGCACACAACTGATATCTGCCTGGAAAGGGGCACAGGTTTAAATTCTTGTACATTTCATAATATACAAGGACATTTTTATTATCTGGGTCACTTGAGTACTTTTAAGAAATAACAAAGTCTTCCCTCCAGGAGCAGGAATTTCCTGGAAGTGTATTGATGGGAGAAGGAGAAGAAATACTGATCTTCCCCTTTACTTGAGTCACCAATATTGTTTATTACATCATCTCTCTCTTCCTTCAGGTATTTCCACCTCTTCTGTTGAAATGGCCATGTCTAAGGACATCTCTTCACTAGACCAGCTGGATCTATGTCCTTCCTGTTACTCCCAGATTTCCTCCTCCAGATGCTCTCTGGTCACACAAGGGCCTCTCAACTGACTGGTTACATGCTTTGAGCTTCAGGGAGTTGCCCAGTCTTTAAGAAGTTCAAAAATAAATATCACATTAATCAACACCTTACTTATATTAATATCTGTCACAGTATTGCCTTTTCTTATGTCTCTGTCTAAAACTGTTCCTGTATGGAAATCCCTTGGGGATGGGGGACATGTCAGATGCTGCTGGGACATCACAGAGAGCTGAGGGAAGAGCTGTGATGGTTATTAAACTGTTCAAATGTTCAACTTGTGTTTGTTGGCAAGAAACCTTTCTGTGCTTCTGAGTGTCACCAGTCCCTGAGCCCAAAGGACACAAACCTGATGAGTTGTGGTTCCCTGCAGGGGCCCTTGGACCTTGGCTCTGCACAGGAGAGCTCTTCATCCACTTTCCCGCTTTTCCTCCCTCTGGGCATGGAAGGAGCTCGTGCCTTCAGTGTGTGACTCGTGTGTGCAAAGAGCAAATCTGGGCAGAATTGGGGCAGGGAGGGTTTGGGGGGACCTTGGGACCTGTGCTGGGCACAGAAGGTGTTTTCCATTGCTCTGAGACTGTCTGCTGTGCAAAGTGGATTTAATATCCAGCAGAGGAATGAGTTTTGCATTTGATGGAGCTGTGCCTTCCCTTGGCTTTGCTGACTGACAAGAAATGAACATCCCTCTAGGTCTGGGGCAGCTCCTTCTCCAAGGAAAGCAGGTGGGAGTTGGAGCCAAGGAGCTGAAACTTTGGCAAAAGGTTTAATAAGACATTCAATGAACACAAAACACTTCTCAAAGCTGTATATTGGTCCATTCAACTTCACAAACTCTAAGCCATCTGAGTTTTAAGTTGCTCAACATTTTCAAGAAGTCAGAAATAAAAGAACGAGAGACAGAAATAGAGAATGATGAAAAAGATTTGGAGAAGCACACACAGAGCTATCAACTCCTGGATTCCAGCACTGTTCAGATCGGAATTCCAAGAGGAGGTAGGGTCAAGATGTGTGCTCGCCTTGTGCTCAGCCTTAAATATCCCTTGTTCTTCCTGGCCCCTTCCCCCAGGTGGGACTTGGGGTCATTTGGTCACTCAGGAGCTGGGCTGGGGGCTCCAGAGGTGGCTGTGGAGCATTGCCTGTGCTGTGCCAGGGACTGGCAGACACTGCTGGGCTGGGATAGAGGCCCTGGGGGGATTGGGGTTCCAGGGCAGGGCAGGGCTGGGGTTCCAGGGCAGGGCAAGGCTGGACCTGCCCCTTCCTCCCCCACACACAAAATGTTTCCAGCCCACAATCTCCTCCAGTCTGTCACAACTGGCAGTGTTGGAGGTGAAATCCCAGTTGTGGCCACGGGCATCTGCAGGAAGAAGGACAGTTCTTTTCCATAGGAATGAAAGCCCCAGTTCTCGGTTTATTTCTGATTTAATTGCCTGGATTCTGTTTGGTTTTGTTGTTGCTTTGTTTCCTGTTTTGTGCCTGAAGTGTCCAGTCAAGAGCAGAGTGACTCTTGCCAAGGAACTTTGTGGTGCTGTTGCTCAATATTAAATCTGGTTTTTGCTGCTCCCTTGCTGGGGATTTTTTCAGCGCTCTCAAGCCCTCGTTGGCAACAGGGTGAAGGAGCCCTGGGCCAGGCTCTGGCCCTGGGGGACACGGGGACGCTGCCGGGGGGTCCCTGTCCCCTGTCCCACCCCCCATGGCCCTGTGTCAGGCTCTGGGCTCGATCTCGTGGAACATCCTCTGGGGGAGGCTGCGGCGCCGGGGGCGGGGGGACCCGGGGGGACAGGGGACCCCGCTGTGCACGAGCAGCGTTGGACTTCTCTGGGGGAACTGGGAGGGGGGGCTGGGGCAGAGTCACCTCCCCAGTGACCTCACACAGCCCCTGTGATGTCACACAGCCCCTGTGCTGTCACAACCCACCCTTGGATGCCACATAGCTCCCTTGTGATGTCATAGGCCCAACTCTGCGATGTCACTCTGTGATGTCACAAAGCTGTGCTGTTACAGAAGATTCTGTGATGTCAGAAATTCACCCTGTACTATGACATCACAAAGTCATCCTGTGACATCACAGTCTGTTCCATGATGTCATAGCCTGCTCTATGATGTCACACAGCCAACTCAGTGATGTCACAACCCACACTCTGATGTCCCAGAGCCACTCTCTACATGACGGCAGAGTCTGCCCTATGGCCTCACACTATGATGTCACACCCTGCTGTGTGATGTCACAAGCCCCGCTGTGATGTCACAAAACCCCCCTGTGATGTCATACTGCCACTCTGTAATGTCACAGCACACACTTTGACCTCACTGCCCGCTCTATGATGTTATACAGCCATGCCATGATGTCACAGCCTGCTCTCTGATGTCACACTGTCCCCTCTATCATGCCTTAGCTGCTTGATGACCTCACACAACACGCTCTGTGATGTCATAGCCCAGTCTGTGACCTCACACAACCCACGCTGTGCTGTCACACAGCCCCCCTCTGACATCACAGCTGCTCTGTGCCTCCGTGACACAGCCACAGAGGCGCTGCTGTGACACAGCCCCCTCTGGGACACCCCACAGCCCCTGCCAGTGCTGAGCCCCTGTGAGCTCTGTCTGCGCCCTGCTCGTGTCCCTGCGATGCCCTGGCAGTGCCCCAGCCCTGCTGGGCTGTGCACAGGAGCTGCTCCTGGCCACAGCTGTCTCTCTGCAGCGCTGCCCTTGCCAGGAGCTGCCTCTGGGCCAGGAGCCTGGCCCAGCTCAGCAGCACAGACACAGCACCAGGACGTTAATGACCCTCTGGGGCTTTGGTGCTCTTTGCATCGGACCCAGACCTCAGAGTGTGCTCAAAGAACTTCTCAAGAACTCAAAGTCAGATTCAAAGTCCAGACTTTCTTTAACTTTTAATGGGTCCCACTGAGGGACACAACTCATGTGAAAGTGTCCCCGGGTTCCAGTTAGAGCAGAACACTGGAGGCAGTGATGACAGCTGGAGACAAACAAGGCAAAGGTGTCTCTGGTGCTGAGCAAACCTGGATATCACCATGGTGTCCTTGGACCTGCATTGTCACACTGACCCACGGTTCCATGAGGTTCCCCAGTGTCACCATGGTCACTGTCAGAGGCTGGATGAGATCAGTGTCCCGAGACACCTTGGGTTGAGCTGTCAATCAGTCCCACAGCTGGGACAGCGCTAACCCGGCTCTGAACGCCCGAGCAATCACAAGTCCCAGCTGGGGGGAGGCCCACGAAGGCCCAGGGGCTTAAAACCAAGGAGCACAAGGTCAGCCCCTGCTATGGACTCTGCCTTCTTCTAGGGTTTGTGTCTCACCCACACTGGAACCCCAGGAGCTGGGAGCCACATGTGTATCTTTCTGTGGAGCTTCTGTCTCTCTGTCTCTCTGTCTCTTTCCTCTCCTTCTAATGCTCTTTCTATGGAACATTTTTGGGTCCCTGAACAACTGAAGTGTTTAAGGCTGAGAGGTCCAGCTTGTTCTGGTGCTTTCCATGAACTGATTGAACTCTTGATTTATGAACCAATGCACTAGATGTGGAATCCTCTACACTGAACTCAGAAACAAACGCCCTCTGTCAGAGCATTTTCATCTTCTAGATCACTTTCAAGATGCCCATGGCGATGTTGCAATGATTATCACACAGCTCTCCATTTCTGGATGCAGGCTCTGCAGATTCTTTCTCTGCATTCAGTCAGGCTTGCATTCCCTGACAATTCCTGGTAGCCCGTCATGGTTTCTTAGGGCAGAACAGTAACAATGAAAACCTTACCAATGGCACAACTGCCCAGCCCACAAGGAAAAGAAAGAACAAGCTGTCAAGTTCTTCAAACATTTGTCCTGCTGTGCTGCAAGAGTTGAGCTGCACACAAGGTGTGGAAAGCCTAGAGAAGCTGCAGTTGGTGCCACATCTTGTGAAAGAAGCTGCACCTCGTTCTCCAGGAAAGGTTCCTGGAAATAGCAAACAGGAGTGTGGAGAAGATTCTGGGAAAACTGAAACAGCTTTTAAGAAATGAAATGAAAATGGAAAGAAACAACTGAAGATGTTTTTCTCTGTTTATTTTTATGCTCCTCTTTTCCATCTTGCACTACTGCTCCATCCCCTTAATCCAAATAGATCTCATCTCTAAGATCCATGACTTGGCGAATTTTAGACACTCTAAAATACCATGAGCTACACACAGTTTGCCTTCCCCGTTTGTTTTTTTGGGTTTTTTTGTGGTTTTTTTTTTTTTTTTTTTTTTTTTTAACCATTGCTGGAGATGTAAATGCAGTGCCTGGGTCAGGTACAAATTCTGCATTCAGGGAATGTGCCCCGATAGGGTTTGATCCTCAGCGGGGACAATGCATGGCAGCGACCGAGGGGATTCCTGTTCCCCTGTGTAGGAGTCCAGACTCTGGGTCTGGGCTGAACAGGGCAAAGTTCCCGTGTTTGGACAGGCTCAGGGGCTGCCCCCGGGGAGCGGGGGGCTGGGCGCGGGGGCGAGCAGGCAACGGAAAAACGGACACGGGGACAAACGGCCCCGGAGCTTCAGTTGCAGCGGCAGCAGCGGCGGCGGCAGTCGCAGCAGCAGCAGCAGCGAAAGCAGCAGCGAAAGCAGCAAAACCAGTCACTTTGAGGACTCCCTCGCCCGCTGTCCCGCACCCTCTCCCGCTCTCCCTTTCCCGGTGTCCCCTCCTCTCCCAGTCCCCCTCTCCCCTTGCCGGGCCATGTCCCCAGCCCGCCCCCGGCCCCGGGCGGGGCGGCCCCGCCCCCGTCCCGGTTCCCGGCCCCGGCCCCGTCCCCGTCCCCGGCCGTCCCGCCGGGGTCTCGCCTCCGCCCGGCTCTGGTCGTGCTGGCGGTGGCGCTGCTGGGCGGGCATCAGTGCCTGGAGCTCGGGCGGCACCGCCGCCCTCTGGCTCCGCCTGGCCCGAGCCCGGCCCCGGCCCCGACGTGGGCTCCAGTCCCGGCCCCGGCCCCGGCTCCTCCCAGGCCCCGCGGAGGACACACGCGGCGCGGCCGCTCCCGCCGCCCCCGCTGCGGCTTCCCCGGCCCGAGCTCCGCCGCTGTCCCGTTCCAGGGACAGAACGCCTGGGGAGGGCCGGCCCGGGGCGCTCGGGGGGCGCTCGGGGGCCGCTCCTGGCCCCGGGCCGAGCGCTGACGGCCCCGTCCCGCCCGCAGGGAAGGCGCAGGAGGAGGCCCTGCAGGAGCGGTGCCGGCTGGGTTCGCTGCTGGGCAGCGGCGGCTTCGGCAGCGTCTTCGCAGCCACGCGGCTCTCGGACGGCGCCCCGGTGAGCGGCGGGGCCGGCGGCGGGCGCAGGAGAAGGGGGCGGAGGAGGAGGAGGATTAGCAGGAGGAGGAGGAGGAGGTGGAGGGGGCGGAGGAGGAGGAGGATGGGGCTCGGCGGGGCGGGCGGCGCGCTCAACCCACTGCTCTCCCTTGCTCGCAGGTGGCCATCAAAAGGGTGCCACGGAACCGCGTCCGGCACTGGGGCGAGCTGGTGAGTGAGCGGGGCCAGCAGCAGAAGCCGGGCCGTGCCGGGTGGCGAGGAGCCGGGGCCCGGCAGGGTGGGAGCCGCCGGGAGCCCTGCAGGGAGAGCGGGCATGGGCTGAGCGGGGCATGCAGAGCATCCCGGGCTGGCTGAGGGGTTCCCCAGCCCTGGCACGGCCTCAGCCCCACTGACGGCATCGCGCTCCTCCCGCAGCCCGACGGCACCAGCGCACCCCTGGAGGTCGTGCTGCTGGACAAGGTGTCCTCTGGCTGCACTGGTGTCATTCAGCTCCTGGAGTGGCTTGAGCTCCCTGACAGCGTCGTGCTGGTGCTGGAGCGTCCGGAGCGGTGCCAGGAGCTGTCAGGTTTCCTGGCGGAGCGGAGGTTCCTGCCGGAGGAGGAGGCGCGGGGGCTGTTCCGCCAGGTGCTGGAGGCTGTGCGGCACTGCACCAGCTGCGGGGTCCTGCACAGGGACATCAAGCCTGAGAACATCCTGCTCGACCTGGCCACCGGGCAGCTGAAACTGATTGACTTTGGCTGTGGCGCCTTCCTCCAAGACACAGCCTACACCCAGTTTGCAGGTGAGCTCTGCCTGGGGATGCTCCTGGGCATCTCATGGCCCAGCTGGGGTGCAGCCCCGGGGCTCCCCCTATTGCAGCCAGGATGGGATTAATGCTGGAGCCAAGCTGATTTGGGTGGGGGTGTGAGGGGGACCAGCTCCAGCCCTGCCGACAGCCTTCAGCACCCACTGTGGCCTGGGCTAAGGCTGGAGCTGAGGCAGCCAGCCTGACAAAAACCCCAGTGGGGGTAGCAGAGAGGGGCGTCTGACCCTGTGCCCTGGATGGTTTGGTGTGCAGGCGAGAAGGGCTTGGACTGCTCTGCTCCCATTGTTTGCCTTGACTGGTTAACATTTTTGGGGGGGCGTGCAGGCGGGGAGTAGAGCGGGCTTTCTCCACCACTGGATGAGTTTTGCTTTTGTGTGTCATGGTTGGGCCTTCCCAGGATTTCTGCTGCCCTCTTCCAACACCAGTGGCTTCTTTTCCAGCCCCAAGTCTGTACACAAGTCCCAGGTGCTGGTGAGAGGGCAGCAGTCACCCTGTGTGCCACTGGGGCAGCCCCCACATGCCATGGGGTGCTGGGGTCAGGCTCTGGGAGCAGCAGCGTCCCCCTGATGAACTCTGTCTGTGTTCCACAGGAACCCTGTCCTACAGCCCACCAGAGTGGATCCACCACCAATGCTACCACGGCGAGGCAGCGACGATCTGGTCCCTGGGCCTCCTGCTGTACCACCTGGTCATGGGGAAGCACCCATTCAGGAGGGGCCAGGAGATCATCTGGGGGCGGATCTTGTTCCCACGACGGCTCTCTCAAGGTGGGTCCTCATCTCTGGCCACGGGGGCAATACCAGTGCTGGGAGACAGCAGCAGCTCATGAGCATCCTGCTCTGGCAGCTGCTGAGGAGGTGGCACATGTCCTGCTCTCCTGCTCTCCTCCAAACACAGAATCCATGGGGAAGTTTAGGCCCAGCTCTGGGCACACCCAGCATGGCCTGGGCATGGGAACAGGGGGGCAACTTCTCCAACTGACTGGTGATTTCTGGTTTGTTTCCCCAGAGTGCCAGGATCTCATTAAGAGGTGTTTGTCCATGCAGCCCTTGGACAGGCCATCCTTAGAAGAGCTTTTCCGTGATCCATGGGTGCAGGGTGGTCTTCTGCCCTAGAAGATGGGAGAGATCCACGTGCACAGTTGGATCCAGGGGCCTGGCAGGTAACAGCTCCACACTTGTCCTGGCAATCAGTGGCAAAGCCAACCAGACTGGTTTTGTCCTGCCTGTGTCACTGCCCAGGGGTCATCAGATGGGAACACGCAGCCCTTGTGCTGGAGCTGAGCTGCTCTGCCCAGCACTGGTGGCCACCATCTGAGCTGGTTTTGCTTGTCCTGGTTCCCTGACAGCTGGGGCCCTGGGCAGAACCTTGACAGCCTGGGCTCACCTCAGGGAAGGAGGAGGCGGCCCTGGAGAAGCTGTACCAGGTGGGGCTGCTGCTGCTGGGGACAGTGAGGACGACATCAAAAATGACAACCTCTTCCTCCACCTGGTCACCGGCAGCTGAGGATGATGGACTTTGATTCTGACACCTTCTCCAAAGCCAGGCTCCACAGGGAATTTGCAGGTGAGTCCACACGCAGGGGGATGCTCCCAGATTTGGGCATTGCACAGCCTGGCCGGGAACCAAAGCTTCCCCCTTTGCTGGGGAGGATGCAGCTGATCCTTCAGTCGGCTGCCAGGCTGCTTTTGGCAAGGCTGGGGGGATGGGCTGGGGTGCTGATGAAATGGGAGTGGGCTCCTGGCCCTGCCAACAGCCCCAGCACCCACCGTGCCCCGGGCTGGGGCTGGGGCAGCCAGCCCGACACAAAGACACCCCCATGGTGGGAGCAGAGGTGGGACTCCAGAACCTGTGCAGGGGCTGCTTTGCTTTGCAGGCAAGGAAGGGCTTGGGCTGCTCCACTGCCCCTGTTTGCTTTGGGATCACCGTTATTTTGGAGGGCAGTGAAGCGGGGAAGGGAGCAAGCCTGGGCTTCCCTCACCTGTGGGTGGGTTTTTCCCTGGCCTGCAGGGGTTGGGCCTTCCTTAGCCCCTGACAGAGATAAGATTTTTGACCTTTTTTCTTGTTCCCCTTTTTGTCTGTAATCTATTTTCAATAATTTGTTGTGTGTTTTTCTAGAGGAAGCGTTCCAGGTGGGGTCCAGTCTGGATGGGGAAGTGCTTGGGAGCAGCTGTGGCGTGGATGGGCCGTGCCCTGGGAGAAGGATGAGGACATCGTTTGGGACCAGCTTTTCTTCCAGCGGAGGATGGCGTGAGGTGGGTCCTGTCTGCTTGGCATGGTGGGATCAGAGCTTTGGGGAGATGGCAGCGAGCACAGGAGCATCCTGCTCTGGGCAGCTGCTGAGGGCTGGATGTGCCGTGGCTGGCTGCAGGCTGGGCACATGTCCTGCCCTCCTGCTCTGCTTCCACAGGCAGCAGGGATGGGCAGCTCTGGGCACAGCTCTGGGCATGGCCAGCATGGCCTGGGCACTGCGGGCGGCTGGGACAAGGGGACAGGAGCCTTCAGCTGACAGGCGCTTTCTGGTTTCTCTCCTTGCAGCCAGGCTCTGCGTGTGCTGAGGCTGCTCTGGGCTCTGCCAGGGCTCTGCTGGAGCTCAGCACCGGGCTGCAATCAGCCAAAGAAGAAATGGGGTGACCTGCAGCACAGACCTGCTTGAGCATTTCAGCATCACAACTCAAGTTTGCAGAGTGTACACCTCCAAGGGCAAACATGACACCACCCAAAAATTAAACTTGTTCAATAGCTTCTGAAATGAAATCAATCTGGGATGACCCCAAATGATATTTTGCAACTTGCTCAAGCTGTAGCTCAGCCCTTCTCTGAACTGTTCTCTCCCCCACCTGCCTTTTACTTCCCAACTGCTCCCTCTTGTCCCCCAGTGAGTTCCCAGCCCATGGCAGTCTCCATCACACTGTTGCCTTCCTTGGTGCCCCTCACCATGAGGAAGGCCGAGCCCCAGGCTTGGGGACTCATCCTGTCACTGGCTGAGGAGCAGCAATGTCTCAGAGGTCCAGTGGGATTTTAGTGTCATTCAGAGCTGCTTTCCAGCCCTCAGCTGTCCTCACTGCTGAGTTCCCACTCCCTTTTCCTTGTCCTTGCAGCAGGATGAGCTCTGTGAATCCCCTTGAGCCTCTCCACTCTTCCCAGCCCACGCACCCACCTCAGTAAGGCTGAAGCTGCAGCTTCTCTGTCTCCTGTGGCACACCAGTCCAGTCCCCTGTGCGGGGAGCCCCAGCCCCAGAGCACAGCACTCAGCAGTGCACTCCGGGCTGGAGCAGCTCCCTCCCAGCCCCAGCCCAGGGACTCCTCCGGCCCCGGGGCTTGGGGCACCGTCAGCACCCGCTGCTCCAGCCACCGCTTCTGCTGGCCCTGACAGCAGCACCCAAAGTGGGGCTGATCCCGAGGGAGCAGCAGCAGGGCCTGGGTCTGATCCCTGACTCTGGGGCAGGGCTGGACAAATGACACCCAGCAGCAGCAGCAGCACATGGAGCTGACTTTCAGCACAGCCCCTGCCACTCTTGCCTCCCGTGTGCAGCGGTGTCACAGCAGCCTGAGGCACCTGGGAGCACCCTGAGCCATGCCAGGGTCAGTGCCAGGAGCATCCCCTGGCGCTGTTTAAAACCGGCTCAGCAGGAACTGGGGATGCAAACAGGATGAACCTGAGCATCTCCCACCAGCAGATACCTCAGAGCTTACACAGTAACACGGCCGTGACTCTCCCAAACTGGATTTAGGAATGGCACACCTACTGCAGCCATTGGATCATGAGCTGCCCAGATCCCTTTGGGACTCCTGCTTTTGGTGTCTCTGCCTCCTCTCCCTGCCCCAAGGAGGCTCCTCTCTTCCTCTCCCTGCCCTGACAAGACAGTCACACAAATAAAGACATGGGATTACCAGGTGCTGAGGAGCTGTAGAAGGAGCCTTCTCTAGGTCTGGCCTGTTTCCAAAACCCGCACAGTCTCCCTCAGCAAGGAACCTCCTTGTCCACCCTCTCCAAGGGTGTCAAGCTCAGGAAGGGATTCCTGACACCCTGTCCAGCTGGGAGAGCTCCCGTGTCTCCATACCAGGGGATAAAACCAAACCCAGGAACCCTGGGGGGACTGAGATTGTGGCATGGGGACATCTGTATTTATTTCCCAGTGGCAAACAAAAATGTGGAATGGTGCCAGAGCTTGTTTTGATCTACATCAGCTTTTGATAATTGTCCCTCCTCCTGACAGCGACTCCTCTGCAGCTGCACTGGGAGATCTCTGGGGCTGAGTCCACTAAGAGGAGATTTCAGTGGGGCTGAGGTGCTCGAGGGGGCCCATTTCAACGCTCTGCTGAAGTCCAAGGACATTGTGTTTCCCCGAGGAGCAATGCTCCTTTCTGGCACTCACTGCCCCGTGAGGGACATTATTCAGTTGCTGCCATTGGGTGAGTTCCAGCCACAGGGAGAGGGAGGAGGAGATGATCCCACCCATGGCTGCTGCTGGGTCCAGACTCTGGGTGAGATAAAGCCGAGACAGAGCTTCAGCATCTCCCCCAAAATCACAGAATCACAGAAGGGCTTGGCTTGGAAAAGACCTTCAAGTTCATCTCCTTCCATGCCCCCTTCCACTATCCCAGGCTGGTCAAAGCCCTGTCCAACCTGGCCTTGGACACTGCCAGGGATCCAGGGGCAGCCACAGCTTCTGTGGGCAAGCTCTGATCTCTGCCCAGGTGAGCAGGGACAAGACCCAAGGGAACGGCTGGAGCTGGGCCAGGGCAGGGCTGGGCTGGAGATCAGCAAAAGCTTCTTCCCCCAGAGGGGGCTCAGGCACTGCCCAGGCTCCACAAGGAATGGGCATAGCCCAGAGGCTGTTGGAGTTCCAGGAGCCGTTGGACCCCGCTCCCGGGGCTTCACGGGCTGCGATTGTTGGGGCGTCTGTGCAGGGCTGGGGGCTGGACTTGATGATCCCAATGGGTCCCTCCCAGCTCAGCCCCTTCTGCAATTCTCACCCTTTGGATCAGCCTTTGTGTCCCCTCGAGGCGCTGGCAGAGCTGCTGGGGACAGGGCAGGAGCGGGGCAGCCCCAGAGTTCCCCTGTCTGTGACACCCAGAAGTGAGAGCCCCAGCGCTCCCCTGTCTGTGACACCCCAGGGTGACAGCCCCAGCGTTCCCCTGTCTGTGGCACCCCAGTGGTGACAGCCCCAGCGTTCCCCTGTCTGTGACATTCCAGTGGTGACAGCCCCAGCGTTCCCCTGTCTGTGGCACCCCAGCGGTGACAGCCCCAGCGTTCCCCTGTCTGTGGCACCCCAGTGGTGACAGCCCCAGCGTTCCCTCCCTGGAGTCGCTCCAAGGGAAGCGTCCAGAGCCGCGTCCAGTCAATGGAACTGACCGGCCACTGACCAGCCCGGCCTGGGCTGATGTGGATTGCTCTGCAGACAGCTCGGGGAAGGTGTAAGAGGCCATCTGAAGCCCCCACATTTGCCTACCGATTGCCACAAGCAGAAACCCCTTCCCCCATTACAGTACCAGCTTGGAGAGAGCGGCAGTGCAGGTGCAGTTGCTGTACCGTTACGTTAGCTGTTCCGAACAAGGCCTGGCAAGGAGTTGGCAAGGAATTGGCAAGGACTTGGCATGAACCCACCAAGGAACGGCCTACTGCATATTTGCCCACTCTCCTCCTGAATCTGAATGAACTTTTAGGGTGACCCTAATCATCTCTCACGGAAGACCTCTCATCTGCCCCGTGACCACTGTGACAGACGGACGGAGATGGAAAACCCTCCTCCCAAGGACTGAGACTGAGACCCCTCCCACAGGGAGAGGGGAAACCACTAATGACACGACCTGTTCTTCTTCAGTAATTCCAACAGACTTATTCTTCATTGTGTCCGTCCTGCCTTGGTGGTTTCAGTGGACTCACCTGTTCCCCCACAGCAATCACAATAGACTCTCATTGTCCTGCATGTTCCCCCCTCTTTCCTCTGTGGACTATAACTGTGAGGATCTCGCCTGTGTTGGTAGCTATTCCCATCCCCCTCTTTTCTCTCTCTCTCTCTCTATCCTTTTATCTCCTTTCTGATCCCCACTATTGCATTTACTGTTTTGGCCCTTAATAAAGGTGCATGTGTTGTGATTAACTGATAGTCTCTTGCTGTTTGCCATTTTGCACTTTTGGGATTGGTGAAAAGAACCATCACGACACCCCGCACAAGCAGATCGTGACAGATGGCCCGAGTGTCAGACCCAGCCAGCAGGGGTTTAGGAGGGCTAGGACGTGTTTGACCAACCTGGTCTCCTTTCATGACCAGGTGACCCTCCTGGTGGATGCAGGACAGGCTGTGGATGTGTCTGTTTGGACTCCAGTAAGGCCTTTGGCACTGTCTCACACAGCACACTCCTGGAAAAGCTGCAGCCCACGGCTGGGCCAGGAGCACTCTGTGCTGGGTTCAGAACTGGCTGGATGGCCGGCCCAGAGAGTGGTGGTGAGCGGTGCTGCATCCAGCTGGGGACAGTCACCAGTGCCGTCCCTCAGGGCTCTGTGCTGGGCCAGCTCTGTTCAATATTTTTATTGACCACATGGATGAGGGCATTGAGGCTTTCATTGGTAAATCTGCAGATGACACTAAGCTGGGAGCACGTGTCCATCTGTTGGAAGGCAGGAGGGCTCTGCAGGGACACCTGGAACAGTTGGATGGATGGGTAGAATCCAATAGGATGAAGTTTGATAAATCCAAGTGCCCAGTCCTGCATTTTGGCCACAATAACCCCCTGCACTGCTCTAGGTTGGGGTGGGCGTGGCTGGACAGTGCCCAGGCAGAAAGGGACCTGGGGCCACTGGTCGACAGCAGGCTGAACATGAGCCAGCAGTGTGCCCTGGTGGCCAAGAAGGCCGATGGCTCCTGGCCTGGATCAGGAATGGTGTGGCCAGCAGGAGCAGAGAGGTCATTCTTCCCCTGTACTTGGCACTGCTGTGCTTGGCATTCCTCCCCTGTACTGGCACCCTACCTCGAGTGCTGTGTCCCGTTCTGGGCTCCCCAGTCTGGGAAGGACATGGAGGGGCTGGAGCGTGTCCAAAGAAGGACAACAAGGCTGGTGAGGGGTCTGGAACACAAGTCCTGTGAGGAATGACTGAGGGAGCTGGGGTTGTTTAGCTTGGAGAAGACTCAGAGGTGACCTTATCACTCTCTACACTCTCTGAAAGGTGGTTGCAGTCAGGTGGGGGTCGGTCTCTTTCTCCTCACAGCAACTGACTGAACAAGAGGACACAGTCTTAAGCTGCACCAAGGGAAATTTAGGTCAGCTATTAGGAAAAAAGTTTTTTATGGAAAGGGTGATAAATTACTGGACTTGTCTGTCCAGGGAGGTGGTGGAGTCACCATCATGGGATGTGTTTAAAAAAAGACTGGATGTGGCACTCGGTGCCATGGTTTAGCTGAGGTGGTGTTAGGGCATGGGTTGGACTTGATGACCTTAAAGGTCTCTTCCAACCCAGCAATTCTGTGATTCTGTCATTGTGTGACATCACAGACCAGGTTGTGGCATCATATAGTTGGCTGTGACATCTCTGGTTTATTATGCGACATCACAGAGCAGGCTGTGACATCAGAGCATGCCTGTATGACATCACAGAGCAGAGCAAGCTGTGAGGTCAAAGAGTGTGCTGTGACATTATAGGGTGGCTGTGTTCCATCACTGAAGGTGTTGTGACATCGCACAGTGGGTCTGTGTGACCACAGAGGTGCTGTGTGACATGTTAAGTGAGTTCTGCCATCACAGAGCAGGCTGTGACATCACAGAGGAGGTTGTGATGTCACAAAGTTGGCTGTGACATTACAGGCTGGCTGTGTGACATCACAGAATGGGCTGTGAGGCCACAGAGAAGACTCTGCCATCATAGAAAAGGGCTCTGTGACATCACAGAGCAGCGGTGTGATGCCACAGAGAAGGCTGAGACAATAGAGAGTGGGTTGTGACATCACAGAGCTGACTGTGAAATCACAGAGCAGGCTGTGACATCACAGCGAGGCTGCATAACATCACAAAGGTAGCTGTGCCATCATAGAGCTGGCTGTGACATCACAGGGTGTCTGTGACATCACAGCCTGGGCTGTGACATCACAGGGGAGATGTTGTGACATCACAGAGCACACTGGGACCTCAAAGAGCAGGCTGTGACATCACAGGGCACCTGTATGAAATCACAGGTGGCCTGTTACATCTCCGAGTGGGCTGTGTGACATTACAGGGCAGCTGTGTGACATCACAGGGGCTGTGTGACATCAGAGGGGCTGTGAGACATCACAGGCGGTTGTATGACATCACAGGGGCTGTGTGGCATGGGGTTCCAGGGCAGGGCAAGGCTGGACCTGCCCCTTCCTCCCCCACACACAAAATGTTTCCGGTCCACAATTTCCTCCACTCTGTCACAACAGGCAGTGTTGGAGGTGAAATCCCAGCTGTGGCCATGGGCACCTGCAGGAAGAAGGACAGTTCTTTTCCATAGGAATGAAAGCCCCAGTTCTCGGTTTATTTCTGATTTAATTGCCTGGAATTTATTTGGTTTTGTTGTTGCTTTGTTTCCTTTTTTGTGCCTGAAGTGTCCAGTCAGGAGCAGAGTGACTCTTGCCAAGGAACTTTGTGGTGCTGTTGCTCAATATTAAATCTGGTTTTTGCTGCTCCCTTGCTGGGGATTTTTTCAGCGCTCTCAAGCCCTCGTTGGTAACAGGGTGAAGGAGCCCTGGGCCAGGCTCTGGCCCTGGGGGACACGGGGACGCTGCCGGGGGGTCCCTGTCCCCTGTCCCGCCCCCCATGGCCCTGTGTCAGGCTCGGGGGTCGATCTCGTGGAACATCCTCTGGGGGAGGCTGCGGCGCCGGGGGCGGGGGGACCCGGGGGGACAGGGGACCCCGCTGTGCACGAGCAGCGTTGGACTTCTCTGGGGGAACTGGGAGGGGGGGCTGGGGCAGAGTCACCTCCCCAGTGACCTCACACAGCCCCTGTGATGTCACACAGCCCCTGGGGTGTCACAACCCACCCTTGGATGCCACATAGCTCCCTTGTGATGTCATAGGCCCAACTCTGCGATGTCACTCTGTGATGTCACAAAGCTGTGCTGTTACAGAAGATTCTGTGA